>NW_015505180.1:2167394-2202279 GCF_001515645.1 Sinocyclocheilus grahami
ATAAAACTAGGCAAAGTCTCATGGATATTACATTATGACGTTTTAAAACTATGTATGGTCGTAGGTCTTTTAGATATTCTGGGGCACTTTTGTGGAATAAGTTACCTCTGGACATTAAAGGTATTTCGAATATGGTTAGTTTTAGTTTGAAAGCTAAAAGTTTGTTCTTAAGTAGGTTGTTTTGTTGATGAATTTGTATTACGTACGTGGTTATTTGTGACTGTAAATTTTTGTAGATGTGTAATTGTATTGTAATTTTTGTATTTATAATGCAGTGCCAGTGTACCTGTTACCGGGAGTGAAGTTTGTGCTTTACATCAAGGACCACAATGGAAATAAGTTTTGTTTTAAACTTTGTGTTATCCTTGACGAATAGAGTGTATTCACTACTTTATTTTGTCAAAATAAACAAACAAACAAACAAATACCAAACCTGTATTCATTTCTTTCTTGTGCTGAACACAAAAGAAGATATTTTGAAGAATGTGGGCAAACAAACAGTTCCTCACTGACTTTGATATTAGGGGGGAAAATACTCTGGAAGTCACTGGGAGCCAGCAACTGTTTGGTTACCCACATTCTTGAAAATAACTTTTATGTTCAATAGAAGAAAGAAACTTATTCAGGTTGAAAACAGACACATTTTTCATTTTTGGGTGAACTATCTCTTTAATGTTAATAAAACAACAAAACAAAGAGTAAAAATCCCTCACTGCTCTTGATTGAAGAACTTTAATACAGTTGCTTTAATAAGAATCAATGCATAATTTATATGTATTTATAATAATTATTTCAAGAGGTGTTAAATTTGGGGACTGAATGACAAGAATTGAGATAGGCCTACAGTTTTATGATTAAACTTCAAAAGGCTATGATTTCATTGAATAAACATGAGCACTGCACTTTTAGGTCAGGTGTTGTGCTGCTTACCTTACTGCCGTTACCAGGGAAACTGCTACATTTCTGCCATCCGGAGAGCGCCACCTGCTGGCATAGAAAGTATTTGCATTTTTCAATAAGCACTTCTGCTATTTTTGTTTAGACCAGGGTGTCAAAGCCCGGAGCCCTGCAGAGTTTTGTTCCAACCATGCTCCAACACACATCCGATGTAGTTTTCAAATAAGGACTTGATTAGTTGGATCAGGTGTGTTTATTTAGGGTTGAATCTAAACTTTGCAGGTCTCCGGCCCTCCAGGACTTAAACAAAAGCGAAAATTGACCCTTATTTTTATGCAGAAAACAAGAAGCTAATGCATTACGAAAACCTAAACAATTAAGACACTAAGATATATTTATGTTACTAAAATTATATAATTGATTGATAACTGTTTAACTTAATATAATAATTGATACTTTTGACTCATCCCTTTTCTTAAAAATGGTTTAAAGTCTGAAATGTGAAGTTTATCATTTTATAAATCATTTTGTTTTTGTGAAACCCCTCATCTGAACTGTAAATCATGTAATTTTAAGGTTTAATTTTTTATTATACCTTATTAAACCTTATTAATACCCCTCACCCCCACCCCTGCTCAGAGGTCTCCCGGCTTTTGGTGCCTAAATGTTGACAGGTATGTGCCCACCCCTACTTTGACAACTATCTTACACCAAACCCAACAACTGTCGGCAAAAAAAGACTGGGTAAGACTTTTCAACATACAAAAGCAGATCTTATATATAGTGTGTATAAAGGACTTGATTAGTTGGATCAGGTGTGTTTATTTAGGGTTGAATCTAAACTTTGCAGGTCTCCGGCCCTCCAGGACTTAAACAAAAGCGAAAATTGACCCTTATTTTTATGCAGAAAACAAGAAGCTAATGCATTACGAAAACCTAAACAATTAAGACACTAAGATATATTTATATTACTAAAATTATATAATTGATTGATAACTGTTTAAATTAATATAATAATTGATACTTTTGACTCATCCCTTTTCTTAAAAATGGTTTAAAGTCTGAAATGTGAAGTTTATCATTTTATAAATCATTTTGTTTTTGTGAAACCCCTCATCTGAACTGTAAATCATGTAATTTTAAGGTTTAATTTTTTATTATACCTTATTAAACCTTATTAATACCCCTCACCCCCACCCCTGCTCAGAGGTCTCCCGGCTTTTGGTGCCTAAATGTTGACAGGTATGTGCCCACCCCTACTTTGACAACTATCTTACACCAAACCCAACAACTGTCGGCAAAAAAAGACTGGGTAAGACTTTTCAACATACAAAAGCAGATCTTATATATAGTGTGTATATATAGAGAGAGAGTTATAGAGTTATATATAATGGAGTTGTCATCAACCTAATCAAGAGATTTTTATAACAAGTTTTTGTTCCCCCACAGGCAAAAATCTTGTTTTGTGGCTCAATTAATTATACACATTAATGATGGCAGGGCTCATTTCTTAAATTATGTTCTTGAACAGCAATGAAAAACATTATACTTTTCAAAAGTCTGGTGTCAGTAAGATTCTTTTTTGAAAGAAACTAATATTTTTATTCCGCAATGATGCGTTAAAAAGGTCTAAAGTGGTTTAAAGTTCTAAAGACATTTATAATGTTACAAAACTTTCTATGTCAAATACATGCAAACAACAAAAAAAATCCTTACCAACTACATTAGCGTCGATAGCCTTGTGGGTGGTGTGCCGACCTATAGCACTATTGTGCTATGGGCTTCCCGAGTTCGAATCCTGGCTTGAGGACCTTTCCCGATCCCACATCTCTCCCACTTTGCTACCTGTCAGCTCTATGCTGTCCTATCATAATAAAGCCAAAAAGAAAATTCTTACTAACCCCAAACTTTTGAATGGAAGAGTAAATACTTTAGCAACAAAAGAAAACTATATTTAGTTGTAGATAATGTTCATCTACAGAGTTATATCCAGTCACCTGATCCCTATCCCTTCTGTCAACTTGTTTCACACATATCATCATATGAAGTGGCATTCTGTCCGCATACTATTTTCATCCCTGAACATTTGAGAGAATACTTCACTGTTTTATGACAGTTTGTAAGATTTTGTATCTAATAATAGTCCCCCTGTCTATGTTTGACCATATCCAGCTTTCTGACGTCATATTTCCATCCAGTTTAACGTCGACTTGTCATAGCCACACATATCGTGCCTTGAGGGCCGGGTGGAGTATGATGGTCGTCACAGTGGTACTGAATGTCCAACCACACTAACACAAATGTCTGAGGTCAAGTGTCTCTTACCAAACACATGCAGCAAGACATGTTGAATTCAAACACAAAGGGATAAAAGAAAAAGCAGATCGTATTTGCCCCATCAAACATCAAATTCCAATGATTGTTGGCTTTTGTCAGATCAATGTGTTCACCCTGAGTGAACTGAGTCTTAAAAAACAGAAACAGTGTACACAGTGTTCAACTTAAGTGTTCACTGTGACTCAAAAATATCCAGTTTTCACTATCTTCCTATTTCATACTTCACAAACATTCTATATGTTGTCAGCATAGTGTTAACATAGGTCATATACATAGTTCTCCTATTCTCTTTTAATACAATCCTCCTCAATATTTAATATAATGCAATATATAATTCATTGAATGCAACCAATGCAAGACATGAAAAAACAACATGAATATAATATAATATAATATAATATATGAATATATACTTTTTTTCTAACCACCATTTAATATTACAATGCAAGAAAAATGCATATATTTTGTTTACTATATATATTTACTTTTATGTATGGCATTTGCCAGTCTTTGGAATTATTCCAATGCATCACTGAACACTTACATGGCTGAATTAATTAAAAACTCCAAAGACAACTCAGTCCATCTCTGTCAACTATTTTTTCCTTACAATGACTATTTAAAGTGCACGACTCACTGGCGTTTTGGGTTATGTTGGATGTCAGAAGGCAAGCATGCTAGTCACCCAATGTTAATCTGATGGGTCAGATGACGGTACAGATGAGAGAGAGGGTTAAAGAGGTAAGAACGCAAAATTAAAGTGTGTAGCCTTCAGGGACTTCGGTGGAGGGAAGCGGCATTAGTCACCATCTGATAGAAGGAACGGACACAATGGACTATGACAATCACGCCATCATCACACACGCACACTTTCATGCCCGCCCCCTTCGTTCTTCCCTTCTCTTTAATGGCCAGATTCGTCCCTCAGCACCTAAACTCTGGGCACTTTAAATAGCAGTCCGACCCCTTGCTTTTCCACAACCTCTCCTCTCCTCTCAGTATGTCCAGGAGCCTGAAGCAAGGTATTTCTATGAACTGACAGAGGCTCTGATTCAAGGAGACCAGCTAGCTTTTGAAGCCCATGTGGCTGTCTACAGTTAGAAATCAGAAACTCTTTTTCAATCTGTGGATGTACTCTCCTGCTTTTCTCTGAGGAACTTAGATTTTCTCTAACCCTCTGCTCCTCTACTCTCTGTCTCTATTTCTTTCTCTCTTTGGGTTCGTTTCTGCCTGCAGTGGCTGTGCTGCTTGTGGCACTTCTGTGCCTGGATCTTCACAGCCGGGTCGGCTCTGCACCCATCTGCGCACATGGGCCATCAGGATGCCACGTCCCGTCCCTGGCAGATCTCTTCGACAGGGTCATTCAGCACTCTGCCAGAATGCACAGCCTCTCCAACGATCTGCACTCAGAGTTTGTGAGTCACATCTTTCTCTTCTTACTAATTGTTCTAATGCAACTGTCTTTGTAAAGTGAGGAGGCTGTAAAATGTTGTGCAGATGCTACAGTATCATATCCAAATTTTGTAATGCAAGAATGAATTGTAGGCAAAATGATCATGTATATCAAAATGCACAGTATATGAATTGCTCATTTGTATAACTATTACTTAAAGTTATTATCTAAATTAAATAATCTACTTATCTAAAAAAGGGGGAAAAAAACAACTTACTACATACACAAAAAATAGCATAAATTGCATAAACTGACTGAAATATTTTTTTCTTGTTAATACAGATAAAATCATCTCTTTTCGCTAATATCAACTAATTGTTCTAATGCAACTGTCTTTGTAAAGTGAGGAGGCTGTAAAATGTTGTGCAGATGCTACAGTATCATATCCAAATTTTGTAATGCAAGAATGAATTTTAGGCAAAATGATCATGTATATCAAAATGCACAGTATATGAATTGCTCATTTGTATAACTATTACTTAAAGTTATTATCTAAATTAAATAATCTACTTATCTAAAAAAGGGGGAAAAAAACAACTTACTACATACACAAAAAATAGCATAAATTGCATAAACTGACTGAAATATTTTTTTCTTTATAATACAGATAAAATCATCTCTTATTGCTAATATCATGTATGACTTTTTAGATAATAATTTAGATATTTATCATAATAGAATGTATAGCAACAAAATTAACCATTTTTGTTAATATCAAGTATTAATTAAAATGATAAACATTTAGATATTTAAAGATGCATAATAAAAATGCATAAAAGCATAACAGCGAAATTAACTCTTTTTGTTAATATAAAGTAGGAGTTTAAATAATAATAGACATTTTTTTAAATATTTTAAAAGTGCATCTGATCATTTTGAGATATTTTATAGTGCATAATAAAATGTATAACAACAAAATGTACTCTTTTTAACATCTAGTGTGAATTTAAATAATATTAGTCTTTTTAGATATTTAAAATGCATAATGAAAACTCAAAATTAACTACTTTTGCTAATATAAAGTTTGAATTTAAATAATAATGGACATTTTAAATATTTTAAAAGTGCATACAATCAATATTATTAATTATATACCATTAAAAGTTGACTAAAGTGATAAATAATGATTGTATTCTAACATTTAAATATAACTATATTTATATAAAATTGTACAATTAATAAACTAAACAACTATCTGCAAACTGAATGTGGCTTCAGGTTTTTTCCCCTCATCTTCTCTCCTTTTCTTTTTGTCTAAAGGAACAGTATTTCCTGCCCAGCAAAAACCATATTGGAAAGATCTACCGCAAGTGTCACACCTCCAGCATACTGACTCCAAACGGCAAAGAGAATGCACAGAAACTAGCTGTGAGTATAGCATTCTAATCAGCCAACATCCCCTTCCTAAAAAAACGTCCCCATTCGGATTGCAGGTTCAGCTCTAAGGTGCATTCATCACGTTGAGCATGTATGATTCTGCTGCCATTGCTTGTCATTAATGGACTGTGTTCTCTGATCCCACTGCTGTCTTATCACCTCTGTGCCCTTGAGCAAAGCACTTAACTGCAGCCCGTCCCAAGAGAACTGTCCCATCAATTAATGCACTTAATGTCACATCTGCTAAATTAAGTAACCCAGCAACCATCTCCTCAAACTCTCCAGTCTCATTAGTATATTATATATAGTTTCAGACGAATCAACACCTGTAGAAATGAGACTTCAAATACTGTTCTTGTCATAACTGTGGCTTTTAACTCTTTAAATTCTTGTGTGTCAGCGTGAAGAGTTAACGGAGGTGATTCTTAAACTGCTGATGGCCTGGAGGGACCCCCTGTTCCAACTGCACCAGAGCATGGCTCACCAGCAGGACTTCAACAGCTTCAGCAGTAACAAAGCCCTGGAGATGGGGGACATGGCCCATGAGCTGAGGAAAGGGGTGGAGAAAGTAGCTGAGAGGGTGAGTCACATCAAAGCAGGGAATAAGAAAAGGTGTGAGACACCTGTGTGATTGTATTTATGAGTATGTTGTGTCATAAGTTACTGCAGGCACTTTCCACAAGATCTTTGGTTTTCATACTATTCTAAGAATTAGAGTTGTTTTCTGTTGTGAGTATTAGATATGTTGGATCAACTATCATTGAACATAACATTAGAAATATTAGTGAAGAGTAGTTGGTTTTAAACACATTTTATCTTTCTATCCTCACTTACAATAATAATTTTAGCTTGTGTGTATACACCGATATACATATATATATACAGTATAAATTTTATTTTAGTATTATAATATTTCATTTTTTATAGGTAGGTTCGTTAGAATTTATTTTAATTGCTTTAGCATCTCTGTTAGATAAGTATTAGGTTTAAAGTGCAGTATTTTATCTCAATTTTGTAATGCAAATGTGCATTTTCTGCATATGTTTCATATAAATATAATAAAGTATGATAAAATAAATATGATCAAATTGCAAAATCCATGTTATGTGACTTGCAAATTATGACTATTACCAGAATCTAAGTGGAGAGAAAAGTGCATTTTTCAAAATATGTACATGTATAGTTAGCTAACCAATAACAAAACCAACATTTGGCCTCAAACTAATGGTTCCTACTAAGTGATATTTTTTATGACAAATTAATCAAATATTACAATTAATCAAACATTGGAACAGGGTTGAAAAAAGTAAAAATAAATAAAATATTCAGACCTGGTGTGGTTGACAAACAATTTGTGAACTTTGTGTTCCCTATTTGTGGAAAATGTCTGAAACGCTGTGATTCATTCATTGTTTCTCTCTTGTCCTCCTCAGATGAGAGTACTGGGAATGCTTGGCAACTCTGTGACAGGTCTGTCTGTGGCAGAAGCCATGCTTCCTATATCGGACAGCGGAGAGGCCATGAGCAACTATGAGCTCCTGTACTGCTTTCGCCGTGATTCTAACAAAGTCCAGAACTATCTAAAGATTCTGAAGTGCAGAATCGTACCCGAGCATGACTGTTAGAGAAAAAAAAACATGGGCCTTTCACCTGCACTAATGGACAGCACAATGGACACATGCTGCTCCCCACTTATCAAGCATGTTTGACTCTGCACTATCCGTTAAGACTTCACCAGATCCCAGTAAATAAACCTGACTTTTTGCATCGCTTCATACTCTAGTACTCCAAACCAATTCATTGCTATAACTATCCAAAAAGTACATAGTATGAGAGGGAGAAATTGTTTCGCCTCTAACAGGAAATTACCTTTAAAGTCAATTCATTCTTTAAAATATTTTTCTATGTACCAAGTGCTTACTATTTATAATTCCACAAGTTAAACTCCTCTTAATCATATTTTCATTTTATGTTTTCAAATTTGATCAGTGGCAAAACTAATTTTCGCTGAATGAACTGAGCTGCCAAAACGAAATGACAATAAAACTGTAGATTCTTCAGCACAGACACAATGTTTACTGTATTTATTAAAGAATTTGAATGAAACATATAAAAATGGTATTGCAACCACACTTCCCACCACACAACACTGGAGCTTGAAAATAATTCTGTAATATTCCTTTAATATATATATATATATATATATATATATAGTCTTTTAGTTTTATGATCGTATATGCATGAAACTTTTGGCAGATTTATAGATTTTCTCTTCGGGGATAAAAAGTATGTATAAATCTTGGACATTTTGCCATATAAAATGCTTTCTAATATTATCTGCAACCGACTATAGGAGCAAGTAGCAAATTATGGTTTGTGGCTGTGACGTGACTCGAGCCTGTTGGCCATCTATAAAAATATCTTTTTGATTTGCCCTGCCCACATTTCAACAGGAAATATGTCACCACAGGAAAGAAAACGGCATTTGACAAGCCATGTCATGTGGAATTTAAAAGTGAGATTGCTGACGTATATAAATGATATAAGAGTGATGTAAGAAATCATTTTAAATCTAAGAATAGAAAAATGTAGATCAGCATATCTGGATATTGCTGTGTGTCTGGAGGGTGTGTGAGTATGTTTGGTCAGTGAGGTAGGCCTTTGTGTGTATTGCACAATGCTCATCCATTCATCTACATGACAGACTGCTCAGGTCTCACCAGTCTCTGTAACTTAGTGACTCTAAGGGCAAAGCAACATTTCCTTTTAAGTGTGAGGCCACTTCCATACAGTAACACTAGAATAATGATGCTGCTATACAGTATGACATGATTTTGCACTGATAATTTTGATGATTTGATATCTAGCATAATTTGAAAATATAATGATTTACTTTGTTACTCTCATATAAATTTCAATTAAAATATGAAATCGCACCCAAATTTTAACAATAGTTGAGGTTACATTGCTTGACAAATTCCACTGGGGTGTAATGTGTGTATATATATTTATATATTTATAATATAATTTATTAATTTTATTTAGCATCAATGCATTCAACTGATCAAAAGTAACAGTAAGACAAAGATGCTGTTATGAATTTTCTATTCATCAGGAAAGAATTACAGTTTGAAATACATTGAAATATGAAATATATCACATTTGTACTTTACATTTATGAAATATATTTACATTCATATATATTCAAAAATATTCAAAACAGTTAATTGTAAAACATATTTCACTATATTACTGTTTTTTTGTATGTATTTTGATCAAATAAAACAAAATGTATAATATAATAATAATACATATATTATTTATTTATTTATTTTTCTACAAAACTAATATTTCAAACACTCTTGACCATTTTTCAGAATTAGAAACATTCATTCAAGTACAGTATATCCAAATTTTTAACCTTTAGTAGGAAATCTGATAGTCACTACAATAGATTGCATTCCCATTCATAGCACTGTCAGAGATAATATATGGATATACTGTATATTTGCTATTATGCAATTTACACTAATATGCAACTCAATACTTTGGCTTTCATGTCACATCTAATAAAATGATGCATCTTCAGACTGCCTGACTGTGTGGATAGTGTGTATGACACAAACCCTATAGACAAACCACTAATCTAGGATGATGGAAATGGAAATATAAAGGAAAATCAAGAATGTCATAGTAATGTACAACACGTGCCATGCCACAGGCAAAACAGTAAGCACCAGTCACAGTACATTCAGAAACCATGATTATTCATTTCCTGTACACCACAAGGATTGAATCATGCAGATCTGACTGATGTAATATGAGCTAATGACCCCCAAGGTCTTCTAGCGATCAAATCAAGACCTTTCACTAACCTTTTTAGGGTAGAAGAGATATTGCATACTTGTCATCTGACTGTCAATCCCAGAATGCTCAGCTCTCAGATTGACTCTGGTTGGTAACATCAGCTGCACATCAGCCATCATATCTCATTTTAGGGGCTGACCATCAAAACCTAGTCCAGCATACCAGAGGACAATGATCCACTTCTGTGGCAGACTAAAGACCATGTAAGCATTTACTATATAAAAAAGCTTTTTCAGGTCTGATATTTATCTTTAATGCACTTATTGTTTATTACATTAGTGACAAATCAAATTCCCTGAAAATCTATGGCTATTATACTCTAATTATTGCTAACCCATATAGTACAGTATGCAAATACTATTGCATGCTTAGAATATCAAGATGACTTATTTGTTAACATGCAAAACAATCCTTGAGCTAAACTTGACCTTCCATTTGCAGTATAATGGATGAAGGACATAATATCATGTGATGAGGTCATGTGACAAATATAGTAAGGTCACATAACAACAAATGCTACAGTTTGAAACGTTTAGCGTGCAATGTCTTCAGTTCCACTTACTATTTTTAATTAATAGGGCAGCATCCAGTATATACATAGCCTGCACTGCATAATAACTATTTTGTGGAAAATGTCTCACAGGAGTCTTGAGATCAAGTTGAACGGTTGCATACTAAACGCTTTGCCAAATTTGAGTATCCTGGCTATGCACAATACACTCACTTCAGAAACACACATTCTGAACACAACCTATTTTAGTGCCTCCATATGGTGGCAGTACATCCAAATGATCCCAGTATATGACCGCCGAAGAAATATCGTGCTGTTGCTAGAGAGCGCTACTGAGCCATATTTTGCTCACTGTGCGTAATGTTTGCTACTGTCCTGAGAGCTACCAAAGTTTAGGATCGCAACACAAACAAACACAAGCAGTGGACTACAGAAGAACAACCCGACATTAAGGATATTATGCAATTGCTAGTGGATTTCAAGGAGATACAAACCAGAGATTCTTCATTAGAAAAAACATTACTGCAATGCAATGCAATGCATTAAACCTAGTCAATATCAGCATTAGTACACAAAAGATATACACAAAGAGCTTACTTACATAGAGATAAAAATAGTACAATGTTCTTAGAGTTCATTAATGAATTGTTTGTTTGTTTGTTTTTTATGTATGTAGGCTATTTATTTACGCAATAAATCCATTATTTGTTTATTTTTTTTAATCCATGTGCTTTTATTTTATTGAAGCTTACATAACATTTTGTAGAAAAAATGCAAATAATATTTGTTTATTTTTTTTTCACTTCACCTTATTTTCTGTTGTCTGTTTTTGTACTTCAGCGCTTAAATACTTAAAGTAGCCTACCTAAATACTTTTATGTCAATCATATCAAGCTTTTTTAATACTGAGATGAGCAATACTGTTGCTCATTACTCAGTTCAGTCATATTTTTAATTATTGTTATATTGTAATTATTTTGTTGAACTATGAATTGCTGCAAAACACATATTACATGCAACTGGAAATGCTTTAGTTCCTAGAAATGTACAGTTACTAGTCATGCCAATAAAGCACATTAAATTGAAGAATAATTAAGAGAGAGTGATGAAGGGAAAGCACTGACCAAACCTAATAAAATACAATTAAGTGTTCTCCATGACGCTATTATGCCATTATTCCATTAGGAGAGAGAGAGAGAAAGATTTATTATTTTTTATTTATTTATTTATAATAGTTTTTATTTTATATATATATATATATATATACACACACACATACATGTATATATATATATAAAATACATATCTGTTTTAGATTCAATGTAAACACTATGCTTTGGTTTACTCTGTTACTCTGGAGAAAAGGGAAGAGGAGGGGAGGAGGAACCCGCGCCGGTAGTGGGATGGACGGGTAAAGCATGGAGTCCGCTGGCGCATATTTGAGCTGCCAGAGGCGAGACGAGCACTTCACCGATGAATGAGTGACGGGGTCGCTCTTCTTAGACGCCCCGTACAAATCCCAGACCCCATTCATCAGCTTTAATATCGCCTAAACACCGAGTGTGGGATATTTGTGACTTTCTATAACGGCTGAGCGCCGATCTTAAGATTTATCGAGCATCTGTGCACATCGCTGAGGAAACCATGGAGACGGAATCATCCCAGTTAGGGAATAACGAAGCGAATGAAAGTGAGCCTCTACCGGTGGACTATCCCGGAGGAGAGATGCCAGCCTCTCTCGGTGTACGGAGAGGGTCCAGCGTGAAGAAACATCACCACAAACACAACCTGAAGCACCGCTACGAGCTGTTCGAGACGCTCGGGAAAGGAACATATGGAAAAGTGAAGAAAGCCATAGAGAGGCACACTGGACGAGTGGTGAGTTTACCAACATGAAATGACTCAAAGATAGCTCTTTCAAACCTCAAGAGATCTTATTAAGTTCTAAGATAGGTATCAACTTCGTTTCAGATGTTTCTCCTACTCTAAAATTCTTTGAGATAAACAGACATGAACATACAGAGCTATAAAATGAGTTTTGCATCTTGTCAAATTGAAGTCTTGAAAATGTGGTCTTTTCCCCATCACTCTTAGAAATAAAGGTTCCAAATGGGGGTTTTCACAGTGATGCCACAGAAGAACCTTTTTTTTATTATGAAGAACATGTTAATAAGAACCTTTTCACTATTAAGAACCTTTTGTGAAATGGACAGGTTTCATGGATGTTAAAGGTTCTTCATGGAACCATCAACATCAACAGAGAACCTTAATTTTTAAGAGTGATCATGGAGAAGCAGAAAACTATTCGTCTCATTGTCCTATGGGATTGAACAGAGATATTAGAGAGATCTCATTTGTGATTATCCTTTCATATGGGAGATATTGTGTGTGTTTCACTTGCTATCAATTGACATAATTAAACATTCCTTTGAAACATTGGTGAAAGTTAATGCGCCCATAATGACCATCATTACATGCACCATTTCACAGGGCAAGTGCTGTCTTCCGTTCCTCAGTGACAGGGGTCAGCTCATTTAGGTCATATAGGAGTTGAGCAGGTCAAAGGTTTCAAAGCACGATAGGTATGTTTATGTTGCAAGTAACCTAAGCTCCCTTACGTATTACTCTGGATTCACCACCATCGCTAAGAAATGCATGACATCTGTAGAGCAAGTGAGAAAAACTAGGATAAACCACTTTTGTTTTGGAACTAGGTCAGTGCATTAATCCCAAGACAGATCTGCTTCTTGAGTGGGGCAGATATGGACCTAGTGGGTCAGAGCTGTGGGCGAAAAAATGAAGCCTTATGTCAACAGCTGCTTGAGCGCAGGATGCTCTTAGAGTCACGTCCGGGACTTGGTAACCTAATAATGGAACCACTTAAGAGCGTTTCCTCTGAATTTGCACCGTCCGACTAGACAGAAACATTAGACAGTGTGGTTATGTGGAGACCAACACAACTAGTTGTGTTTTCAGTGTCAATGACCAATGCTAAATCTGAAGGGTGCAGATAAACTCAAGTGTTTGTATGGTGATGACTTTGGCAGCAGCAAAGAATGTTCCAGCATATACATTTTGAAAACTTTTCCTGCAAACACATTTGTGACTGAGCTTCAGTCATTTGCTTTTTGAACTTAATGGGGGTTCGGTGATAAAAAAAAGACAGGTAGACATTGTGGACGGGGACAGATGATAAAGTATCATGCACAAACTGATCAATTTTGGAGTTGCAGTCTATTGTCTGAATGGACCGATGGTTGAATCTAGGAATGCATGACTCACGCTAGTAGCAAAGGAAAGAATTCATAACATTATGGGATGAACTGAACCAGAACAATTATTTTGACTCTTTGCATGTGCTTCTTTAAATACATTGTCTTGACAACAAAGTAAAATTTGATATTAGAAACATTTTTTCCACACTAAAATACTTTTTTACATACATATTGTTTACATCTTATGGCTATACTATAGAAACCGTATTTTAGTGTTTATGGACTGGCTCATTTAAAAAAAGAAAAGAAAAAAAAATGAGGGTCGAGTTAAAATTCATTTTTGTGGTTATGCCAAACAATCTGTTCAGTACTACTCTACTCGCGTTTTGAATCGTCAGTGACAAATTCTTTAATATAAAAAAACCTACTTACAGTCTGTGAGTCAGAACAGCCAGCATTGTAGTCTACTCTACCAGGATCAGGAAACAGTCCTCCATAAAATGTGCTGCACACATCTGAATATTTGGGTTGAACTGTTCTGGAACAGTGTTGTAAATACAACTTAACCACTGATTTCTAGTTGTGTCCTCTTTTGGAAGGCCAAACAATGTAGTTTCGCTTTCACAATGAAACACACAACGTCACACACGGCGGGCTTGAGTGAGCGACGGCGGGCTTGAGTGAGCGGAGGCCGGCGGACTAGAGTGAGCAGCGGCCGGCGGATTCGACAAAGGAGTGGCCGGCGGGCTTGCGGCAACCACATGTGACGACCCCGGGCTGGACTCCACTTCATCCATGGTGAAAGCCGATCCGGCGATCCACAGCGCAAAGTTTATGTATTTCCTCAGCGACCAGCACGGATCAGCTCCAGGCATGACGAAGCAGATATCGTCCTCTTTTGGAAGGCCAAACAAAGTAGTTTCGCTTTCACAACGAAACACACAGCTCTTCACGACATAGCGGCAGCAACAATACTACTGTGAGAATAAAAGTTACGCCTTCTTTCTTTGCATGAACATTTGGGCGGCGTTATGCAAATCTTCCCACATCGTGACGTAGACATGTGGGGGGGTGTTAGAACGAGCCGTTTTAGGTAGGCGTCTGGGATGACTGGGATGACTCTTAACTTTTATAAAGAATATCTCTTTGGATTTGAAACTTTAGTCTTTGCAACTTTACAGATCTTCTTTATGCACCAAGAGCTTGTATCACTTCAAAGAGAAAGGAAAAATTGAAATCGCATCATATGATTTATACACTTTAAACACATTTATCACAAGCTCTGTACTATGAGTATTACATAAGTCACTGATAAGGCTGTAACATGCAATGCATGCATTGTAGATGTCATCAGACAGTAAAACAATGCATTTGCAGGAACACAATTTTGCCCCTAAAAGGTGTGGGTTGGCAGTATATCGGGGTTGTGAACTGCACGGGCTGGACAGGAAGTCAGCTCTGTCAGCACCACTTCCCCTCCTGCATGTTTTATGAGTCAGTGGAGGAACAGGCTGCAAACTTCCTGCAACTTTAATCCCTCCTCATGACCACTCAGATTTAGCCAGGCAGAAATCTTCTCAGCATCCTCAGCACGCATATAAAGGATAAGACTTTAAGATATAGAGTAAATACAATTAATTTACCAGCTAAAACAGTTTATGCTCGAGATAACATTGCATTATCTAAAAAAAAGTAAATATGTAAAAATGAAAAAGAGGTTCTTTGAAAGCAGGCCTTTGAGCACTGACACATCTCTGTGATAGAGCCTGTTTGGGAGCTGGTAAATGGGACATTTAAAAATAACTTCTGTGGTGCGCCTTCTCCCGAAAAAGCCATTCACCTTCACACAAACCCATTTTTGCTCAAGGTTAAGCCACTAATTCCCGATCTAGACTCCCTTAGCTTACCAAAAAAACATCTCTCTCCAGAACTTCCAAAGAAAAAAAAAAGTACTGAAATAAATTCAATGCTTTCTATAAGGAATAAAATAATTTATATGATTTATGCATCTTTTAAATGACTATATACATAGTTCATAATAATTAAAGCATATTATCACCGTACAATATTATATTATTCATTTTAATTACATTTATTGTATCTTATCACACTATTTTGAAGATACGTTGTTTAGTCCATAATTTATTGTGAAAAATAATGTATATTTTATTATAAAAGAAACACTATTATAGTTTTTGTTAATATTTTGAATTCAATTTATTTCTGTTTTTGTAATTCGCTTATAATTTTTTTTGCTTTTATACATTTTTAGTTTATTTTAGTACTAAATGAAAAAGCAAATAAAAGTTAAACTAAATTAAATGAGAAATGTTGCCTTAGCTACTAGCTGAAATAAAATAAGTTTTGTTATATTTTATTTTAATTCATGTAATAATTTTAGTAAACTATTATAACCCTAGTGAGTCCATGTTGAAACCAACTATAATAAACTGCTCTGCAGGTTAAATAAAGAGAGTGCCTACTTGGTTAGTTCAGCAAATTTGTGGGTCACCTGACCGCCTAAGACAGGAAGTACTTTCCTGTGAACTCCTTGACACCATAAAAGGGAATAGGCTCTTCTGTTTCTATGATCTATGACCCCCCGAGCCAGGATGCCACTGGAACACAAATATCATCAATCAGACTTTTTGCAACTTTTGACCCTCATTTTCATCAATACTACTCAATCAAACTGAAAAATTGAGCTACTAAACCAAGAATCCATCAATATTTTCTAGTTACTCCAGTCAAAAGATTCATTAATATTAGTTTGCCTAAACGCTAATGTGCTTCATAGTTGATTTTACTTGTTTGTTGGTTTTCAGGTGGCGATTAAATCCATCCGAAAGGAAAAGATTAAAGATGACCAAGACATGGTGCACATTCGCAGAGAGATCGAGATCATGTCTTCTCTCCGCCATCCACACATCATCTCTATATACGAAGGTAGGTCTTTTTCTCACCGCTACACTCTTAAAAATAAAGGTGCTTCAAAAGGTTCTTCAAGCGATGCCATAGAAGAACCATTTTTGGTTCCACAAAGAACCATTCAGTCAAAGGTTCTTTAAAGAACCATCTCTTTCTTACCTCTTTATAATCTGAAGAACCTTATTTCGCCACAAAGAACCTTTTGTGAAACAGAAAGGTTCTTCAGATGTTAAAGGTTCTTTATGGAACCATTTAGACAAAAAGGTTCTTCTATGGCATCGTGAAGCACCTTTATTTTTAAGAGTGTAGTCTTAAAACACTCTCACTGAGACACCACAACTCCACTTCATGTATTCAGAAACAAAGTACACATCAAAAGTCTACAAACCCCCTTCACTTTGTTTCTCAACATGTGTAAAGTCCACACCCTTTGCTGCCCAGTGTGGTTTTTCTCAACATCCAATCATCTTTAGATCAGTTGCCCTCATGTTTTATTTATGCGATCTGACCGCACCCTGCTAGCCCAAGGGTGTTGATCAGGCAAATGTTGTTGGGGGTGTAAACTCTCTAATGGAGATGAATCGATTGCATTGAAGTCATTACAGTCCTGCAGCAATCAGCATGTTTGAAATGTCCCATGCCTCTCAGAACATAAATCAAAAACCCATCAAATTAGGCCCGGGCGCAACGTGCCTTGAACGCGATACTCAAAACAAAGACTTGACAAAGCTGCTTTATCTCCATGCTCACAGAGAGAGACGCCACGGCTGTGGACTCACGCCGCGCTCTCAGCCAGGGTCCATTATTACTGACCCTGGATCGGTCTGAGAGTCTGTGCCAAAACGTAGCGTTCAGTCTCCTATGTCTAATACGGATTAGTCGAGAGAGGTAATTACTCAGTGCTAGCTTCTAGCGCTGGTTTCAGATCGGGTTCAATGTCTTGAACATGAACTTAACTGGTTTTCAAAGGTTATTCCAGCAATCCGGGATAGTCCTAGACATTCAGCAGGTGTCCAAATACGCATGTTGTTGAAAGTGACACCAAGAGAGCCAAAGGAAACCCACCTGATCAGAGGGATTCTTCATTGTCTATTTGGTCCACTGACCATCACTGTGACAACCAGCCTTTGGGCAGTAAACAATGAAGAGTCGCTGTGGAGATGCTCCTGCTGTATCAGCAGAAGGTCGAGGAGGATCTGAATGGAGCAACAGCTTCACTCCCCTGCCAAATAAAAACAAAGATTTGTTGAGGTCCGAGTGTAGTCTTAAAACACTCTCACTGAGACACCACAACTCCACTTCATGTATTCAGAAACCAAGTACACATCAAAAGTCTACAAACCCCCTTCACTTTGTTTCTCAACATGTGTAAAGTCCACACCCTTTGCTGCCCAGTGTGGTTTTTCTCAACATCCAATCATCTTTAGATCAGTTGCCCTCATGTTTTATTTATGCGATCTGACCGCACCCTGCTAGCCCAAGGGTGTTGATCAGGCAAATGTTGTTGGGGGTGTAAACTCTCTAATGGAGATGAATCGATTGCATTGAAGTCATTACAGTCCTGCAGCAATCAGCATGTTTGAAATGTCCCATGCCTCTCAGAACATAAATCAAAAACCCATCAAATTAGGCCCCGAGCGCAGCGTGCCTTGAACGCGATACTCAAAACAAAGACTTGACAAAGCTGCTTTATCTCCATGCTCACAGAGAGAGACGCCACGGCTGTGGACTCACGCCGCGCTCTCAGCCAGGGTCCATTATTACTGACCCTGGATCGGTCTGAGAGTCTGTGCCAAAACGTAGCGTTCAGTCTCCTATGTCTAATACGGATTAGTCGAGAGAGGTAATTACTCAGTGCTAGCTTCTAGCGCTGGTTTCAGATCGGGTTCAATGTCTTGAACATGAACTTAACTGGTTTTCAAAGGTTATTCCAGCAATCCGGGATAGTCCTAGACATTCAGCAGGTGTCCAAATACGCATGTTGTTGAAAGTGACACCAAGAGAGCCAAAGGAAACCCACCTGATCAGAGGGATTCTTCATTGTCTATTTGGTCCACTGACCATCACTGTGACAACCAGCCTTTGGGCAGTAAACAATGAAGAGTCGCTGTGGAGATGCTCCTGCTGTATCAGCAGAAGGTCGAGGAGGATCTGAATGGAGCAACAGCTTCACTCCCCTGCCAAATAAAAACAAAGATTTGTTGAGGTCCTATTTTTTCCATCAAGATTTGCAAGATAAACACTTCTCTGATTGGTTTAAATGATGGCTATTAATCTAAGAGCTGCTACTAAGAAAACCGTGTTATGCAAAACACATACCTTTTATTAGAACGGGAATGTTTATGCCACCATCCAAGATCACGTACACCAAATCTCACTTCCTCACTGCACTTAACACCTGTTAGCAGTTGTGGTCTCGCTTGCAAAGACAGCTCCTAATCGCCATGATACTAACTAAAGCCAGACTCGCTGGCGATTTTGACTCCTACATACTGGCAACGGCCCAACAAAAGCTTGAGCCAAACTGTTAACAGTCAATGACAGAGAGCTTAATCTAGAGAGCGGGACATAATGGAAATATGCTGTTTTCATTTCCATGCGCAGTCTCTTTAACATGCAAATGCCTATAATGCAATGATGTTGAGTAACCTAATCAACCGCTGTTGTATTTGCTTCTATTCGCAGTGTTCGAGAATAAGGATAAGATTGTGATCGTGATGGAATATGCCAGTAAGGGTGAGCTGTACGATTACATGAGTGAGCGCCGAAGGCTCAGCGAAAGGGAGACCAGGCACTTCTTCAGACAGATCGTCTCTGCTGTTCATTACTGCCACAAGGTGAGGGTGGAACTGGTGGAGCCATGTGGTGAGGCAAATTAAAAACTAATTTGCTGACCTTCATGTCATTCCAAACCGGTATGACCTTTCTACTGGGAAACAAATAAGAAGATATTCTGAAAATTGTGGGTTTTGTGGTCCATAGAATGAAAGGTGGCATTTTGGACCCCATTGACTTTCATTATATAAGCAAAAACAGTTGAAACATTCTTCTAAATAACTTTTGTGCGTGTGTGTGTTCCATTAAAAAATAAAAGTCATAAAGGTCAAACAAGGTGAAAAAATGAAGACAAAGATATTTTCTGTATTATAGAAAAAAAAGAAATAACAAAACAACTAGTTTAGGAAAAAAAACCAGCCAAAGCTTGTTTGCTGGTCTAAGCTTTGGCTGGTTTTAGAGGAATTTTTGCTCTTTTCAGATCAGCTTGGCCACCCCAGCCAGACCAGTTTGGGTAGGTTTGGGGGCTAACTTTAACCAGCTAAGCCCGGCAAATTAGCTGGTTTTCAGCAGGAATATTGTAAATATATCCTCTACTGCATTTCTTGCCTTTAACCTTATGTAGCTAAGGTACTTAGACTTTAACCATGACTACAGTTACATTATAGCACAGCGTCTCGTACCTTAAAGCCTCTCGAACTAAACAACTGACATCTGTGGAATGTTCACGTGCAGCCGCACATGAGTTCTCTATAGAGTAAATAAAATAATTTACTGAATGAAGGAGGACTTGTCATGATATGAGAGGGATAAACTAAACTTCCAAGAATGTCTCGGTGCGAAAGGTTGTGGAGCCAGAGAGCAGCTGTGTTCTTCTGTCCTGATGCCAAACCCCTCCTCATCTCCGATGTTTCCCACTTTCCAAGCGTGATATACTTCAAATTGGCCTCTCACATTGATCCAGCACATATTTCTTCATTGTTTTCTCTTTTATTTCACATTTTAGAGCATATTTTTCTAGTTTTATAAAGATTAAGTGTAGGATTAATGCAGAAGATGTCGTTCCTAGATCAGTACAAAGGGTCAGCCGGTACCCGGGGCCGTGTCAGCTGGAAACTGAAACGCCCTGGGGGAATTCAGCCTGGTCTTTGCCTTTGTTTCTATACAGCTGGGATGATGATGTCATCAACTCAGCTGGGGGTTTCCAAGGAGGTCGTCCCAGAAAGAAGGGAGGAGATACACAGATCAGGCCATTTGACGGTCGGGTTCTTATACGGGATGAAGGGAAATGTCACTTTTCCCTTTCATAAAATATTGCTGTCGTCAAAGAATAGCAAGAGACTAAGAAGTTCATAATGTATTTATTGTTCATTACAGAGTTTTGTAGGACATCATATATGACAAACATAGCTGGCAGCTATTTTTTTCTATGATGCCTGTGAGAAAGAAGTTGATCTAAAAACAATGATTTTGATGATGTCTTACAGAACGGAGTAGTACACCGAGATCTCAAGCTGGAAAACATTCTCCTGGATGACAACGGAAACATTAAGGTATGTTGCGATTTTCCTCTAGTAATTTGTTACTCAATAACAGCCTTTTCTGACTCGGTTTTATATTCCAGATTGCAGATTTTGGTTTGTCCAACCTCTACCACAAGGACAAGCTTCTTCATACATTCTGCGGCAGCCCGCTTTACGCTTCCCCTGAGATTGTGAACGGACGACCGTATAGAGGCCCGGAGGTACATTATGAACTAATATTCTCCAGTGATGCAACCCTACATTGTCATTTAAGAGGCCTTCATTTTTCACCTTTAAAAAATGTGGGCTTGGAAACACAATCACATATTTCCTGTCTCAAAAGATAAGAGAGAACAAAACACAGATAACAAAGAGAAAGAGAAAGTGTTTCCAACACATATCTGAAGGAGGCAAGACCACCCCTCATTCCACATCCAAACTCAGTCACTCCCCACACAGGAATCGCTTCACAGGCCAAGTCAGTCAGTGTGCCCAACATCCTCCATAATCCAGTGAGAAACAAAGACTTTGCCAAAAAGAATGAGGACTAATCTCAAAGCTATTTTCAGGATATCAAGCATTCTTATAGCCCCTTCATGGTTCCTAATATTTAATAGCCAAACACTAAGCCTGTCTGGAACACAGGAATATATCAAAATTCCCATACTTTTTTTCTGTTTTTTAATGTACGATGACACATGCAAGACTCTAAAAGCCTTTGGACATTCAATCATACACACTCACAATGATCCCCCTGGTCCCTCAATCATCCTTACATAACTGGAGACCATGGGAAAGGCAGCGTTCTTCTCGCTGGTCAGAGATCAGTGGATCAGGGCCAACAATCACAGAGTTTCTCACATCTACTCAGGGTTAGACAGGTCTGGAGTTTGGGGAGTGGACGCTTCCTACGCTGTAATCAGCCATTGTTTCCCCTAGATACCTCCTCATTCCTGGCCTGCACCCTTGGCTAATTAGCAGAGGAGCAGCAGGGTCAGACGACATCGGGCACGAGAAATTATTAAATAACGAGCAGGAATTATGATGGCAGTTTCTGCGCAGATATATGTGAGATTACCTATTGTTCTCATACATTAGGTGTACAATGACAGCTTGATTAGATGTTTATAAATATAGGTGGAGTTGTCTTTATGGCCCAGGCAGGAAAATAAAATAATACAACCTTTTAATCTATTGATAAATGATGGCAAGAGTTTACCGTCACATGCTCAACTAGTACACAGGTTAACCGGGTCTGTGAAGCCGTTAATTAAATGAAAAATTATACACAAAAAAGAGCATCATGTTGATAATATTGTATTTATATTAAAATTATAAAAATATTAAAAATGTATATTAAAAAGTCAATGTATAATACAGTATTTGATTTAACTATGTATTTTATTTATTGACATTTATATAATTAATAATAATAAAAAACATTGTTAGTAATTCATACTAACATACAAAGACAAAAACTAAGATTGAAACAAACAAAAGAATTCCATAAACCATTTTCAACTGTATCTCCCAGTGGACAAATTTATCAGTGTGGGGTTGTTTTGACAGGTTGACAGTTGGGCGTTAGGCGTATTACTCTACACTCTCGTCTACGGAACAATGCCCTTCGATGGAGGAGACCACCAAAGACTCATTCGCCAAATCAGCAACGGAGAATACAGGGAACCACCACAGTCATCAGGTATGTGTCTTCTCGATTGACATTTCAAAGTCGTCTGAACCCAAATGTCTCCAAGTTTCCTGAGCGAGTTTAAATCTCTCCATCCTATTCAGACGCTCGTGGTTTGATCCGCTGGATGTTGATGGTTAATCCAGATCGCAGGGCTACAATTGAGGACATTGCAAATCACTGGTGGGTGAACTGGGGCTGGAAATCCAGCGTGTGCAACTGCCAAATGCAAAGGGAAAACAGCTCGCCCATGCTGGCCCGCTTCATTGACTGGCAGAACCGCACCGAGGTCCGTCCAGGCAAAGTTCAATGCCCAGAGCCTGGTAACATTAACAATGTCACTAATACAGCCTTGACTCCAGCCCGGCGTCTGAGAAAGTCCATGAAGGAGAACGATGGTGGGATGTGGGGTGTTGCAGAGGAGAAGCCAGGCCTCAAGAGACCAAAGAGCATCCTGAAGACTCGGGCGACCAGTGGAGACCAGCGGTCCCAGAGTCTGTGCGAAGTAGAGCTCAGACGGTCCATTTGCTACCAAGACGTCGAGTCCGGCTCTAGTCCAGAGCCAGAGGACACGCTGGGTGGCTCGCCAGCCAAAATGGTGTCCATGTTACCCAAGAAAGGCATTCTGAAAAATAATCAGCAGCGTGAGTCTGGGTATTACTCCTCGCCGGAGCGCAGCGAGTCCTCCGAACTGTTAGGGGGTGCCACTGTGCAGCCTCCGAACAGCTCACCACCCAAACGGACTGTCGGGAGGAAAGGTATACTGAAGCGTAATGGGAAATATTCCACACACAGTGCCGTAGGAGTCCATGGGGAGGTCCCGGCAGACTCAACTGTCTCGCGGAGCCAAAGCAGGCCATCTAGCATCTTGTACGAGGAGAAGGGTCTCTCCAGCATGGGGTTGGACTGGCCTCCCGCCTCTCCGAAACCCAACATCCGGGGCTCGCTGTCGGCCGAAGACTTGCTGCAGATGGCTGGGTTCAGGGGCCTTCAGACCAGTGGAAAGGGCATTCGCAGCCCTCCCAGTTCCCCTGGAGACAATGGCAGCTTCTCCTTACTGGGCGATCTGGATGATGTTACCCAGGTGTACCAGAAAGCCCTGGACATCAGCAGCCAGCTAGGCTAGACTTGGACAAAAAGGCAAAGAGACTGGAAGAGTGAATGATTCCCAGCTTGTCCTTCTCATCACAGTGCTGCTGGGTAAATGTTTACAGGTCGAGAAGCGGGACATTTCAAATCTCCATTCACCAACTCGTGTTGATGAGCATTTCTCATGATATTCCTGTTTTAGACTCGACAGTTTAGGGGGAACAACCGAAGCACTTTAAAGCGGCTGTTCTCCGAGATGCAGCACGTAATGTCAGCTGGGATTTTGTTATTTAAATTATTTATCTGTCATTCATTTTTTTGGACATTTTGAAAACACCAAGGCCATTTCATAGTTTATGGGAGAACGTTTTCATCAATACAGGTCATGCATTATGAAAAGTGTTAGATAAACGCCATTTGAACATCTGTATAATAAATTTTAATTGTATTATACCAGCAATTTCAATGAAGTACATGCACAACAGTCCATCCGTAATGCTAAGACTTAAAGTTAAGGAGTGTTTTTGAGAATTTAAAAGACTTACGTTTATTATACAAAAAAATAAGGGCATTTTGTCTTTATTGTATTTTGTAAACCGTTTTGACAACACTTACAGAAAAGTAGCAAAAGGTACTGTACTACAGTACCACCATGGTTTTTGAACATATATTATGGTACTACCATGGTATAGTTGGTGGGGGCTAATTTATTATTATTTTTTTTTAAAAATACCAGTTAACTTTGGCAGCCCTAAAATATAACCAATAATAATTACAAGTAACTAAAAAACAGAAAAAAATCTAAAACTAAACAAATGTTTAAAATTCTAAATAAAATGAAATTCTAAGTTATAATAACTTTGCCTTGAAGTATAATTAATTTCAGTATGTACTATGGTATATATCAAAGTACCATCATATTACCTTCACTGTACCATGGTACTTTTTTGTAAGGGAAGTAACAAGATGTCATAAAAGGTACCAAAAATACACTGAGAGGATATCATGATCTCAGAGTTAATTTTAACCTGTTGTGACAGAGACGGAGTCATGCAAATGTTGACATATCTTTGAGATCAGCTAGAGAGCAACTAGTGCAACACAAAGCACAGGAAAGGTCAAAGGGCAAAGGTTGCATCAGTGTTATGATACCCTACATTCCCATTCTCTCTCACACAGACACACACACACACACAATGCTAGTACACACGGGTAATTATATGAGCTCCCTGGTGTAATTCTGGTCCAGAAATGACCCTCGTTTCAACAGCACATGCCTTTTTTTATGCCAAACTATTCTTTTCACAAGGTGGACTGTTAAAAGACACATATTCTGAAGGCAGTAGATTATGAAAACAAAGATTAAGAATGAAAAGGTTTCACTTAAAAAATGGAATCAAAAGGTCACGTCTCAAACTGTAAAATCTTCAGGATGTGGTATGTATTGTGCACGTGCAATTGTTTTATTGTTCAGCATACAATGGGCATGTCAAGATAAAATGAAGATACTATGCCACTTTTTCCATTACATTCTGTTTGTTTTTGGTTGTCCCTCTAGTTTAATTTCCTAAATTGCTCACGCAGGCTTAATTTCAAAACATTGGTTGCATGTGGCATTTTTACTGTTAAGCGTGAACTATAATAGTCTAGCTTAAACTTTAAGTATGTGCTTAATATTTAAATCTGCATTAAGATATACAGTACAACGCATTTCTGTCAACTTAAGCATCAATGTGGCAGTTTTATATGAAGTACAGTGTAACCATTTAAATATATACAGTATATATATAAGAAATTAACTGGAAAAAGAATGTGTTTATCCTATAGGATATCTATTATAGGTCATTGAGAAAACTTGACTGGATATACTACATATTTAAATTGTGTTATTTAATGTGTCTTGTATTATATTCTGTACATTGTCATGGCTATTTGCTTCTCTGTACATTTTTTTTTTTTTTTTACTTTTCTTTGACTTATGATTGTCTTGATTTGTGCCTTCATTAACATAAGATTGTCCTGATAATGTTAATGTTATTCTCAGTTTAAATAATTTACAGTATTATGTAAGAGGTTTTAAATAGGCATCCATGGAAAAGAAGTTTGTCTGGATGGTTTGTTATGAGCACGGTTAGGTGGTGTATTAAACCCTGTGCTGTTTGTGCTCAGTGCAAAACACTGTCAATTCTTTGAATAAATGTCTCGCTCTAAATAAGATGTGTGTCTCCACTCATTCCATTAAATGTAGAACACAAAGTACTCATAAAAGTTTAAAGCCTCTCACTCAACAAACCAGCTGTTCCAGGATAGGATCAGTGCTATAGATAATTTAAAAAATATTAATTAATTAAATAAGAGTGTGTGTTATATATATATATATATATATATATATATATATATATATATATATATATAAAACCAAGATTGCTGGCCTCAATGGCAAGTTGTTCTGTGGTGTGCTGACCTTGTCGTGTCAGGCCACATACATTTTTTCTTCTTTGTTTTAGTTATTTTGTTGTTTGTTCCGCATATTTCAAGTAATGCATTGACTTCTTGTGTGACTTTTTCCAAAACAGCTAAATCCCTCATATACATGAGTGTAAAAATAATTGTAGCATGAATAGCTAATGCCAATTTTACTATGCATTACAATAAACATTATAACATTTCCACATTTCCATGTTTTATCCAAAACAAACAAACAACAACAACAATACATTTATTTATATAGCACGCATATTTCTTAAGAAAATATGCATTGTTTTGTATATCTATATATATATATATATACACGTGTGCGTGTGTGTGTATGTATCCAGTATATATTTGATACTTTTACAAAGAAGTACTGTAAAAACCAATTATCAAACAGAAAAAGAGACTCATTTCCTAAACAACCCAAAAAGGCTCAGCATATGTTTTACAGAGGGTTGTAGGGTGGAAAAGCAAACACAAAACTGTATTTAAAAGCATGGGCTAGACTAGGCTGAAGGAACACAAGGCCGTCTCTTCATATGGCAGGAAAAATAATCAACAACCATCAGAGCAGAGTTGGTGTGTAGTTTGATAGTTTTGGTGGACACTCGCCCTGATGTAAGGTGTGAAACTCATTATTTACGTCCTAATGCCTCCCGTCTGTGACTAAGTAGGTGTATGCATGTTTGTTTGCGGTTTGTACAAGAATCTGTGAAAAATCTTCCATGTCGGCACCTCCTCTACAAACACACATCTCATAAATCTCAACTAATTTTAGCTCAGCGTCTGCCCACAGTTTGCATCAATGCATGAGCTGCTCTGGAAGTCTAGGCTACTTGTTTCTTAGGTATGTCTGGCCTTTGCGCAGCAACACTACAAAGTCACAGAAAGAAAAGGGATGGGGGAAAAGGAGGACGAATGGACAAAAAGGGGAGAGCGCTTCCAATCGGACAGCTGATGTCAAAGCCTCATTTTGAATCCTGACCGCATGGAAACCAAGGCTCCTGACAGCACCGAATTATACTAAACAAAGGCCAAGAAAACCAGAGATTCACTCTTTCGCATTTCTTTTTGTGAAATTGTGTTTATGTTTAGGTTTGTGTGTGGTCCAACCAAACAGAATGTCTAAATCCAAATAGGATGTAACAGGATAGCTTTCTCTTTCCTAAAGGAAAAAAAGCTTTTTCCTCTCATTCCAAAGAGTGTTCAACCCATCTGGTCTTGATTGAAAACAACCCCCTTTTGTTTTCAAGGAGCTGCCTTGAATCACTGCAACAAGATCAAAGATAGATGTCCATTATTGCTGAATTAGGATCAGCTTTCTATTTTAACCCAAACCTGAACCATTGTAAACGACAAACGTGGCAAAACTGTTCTCAGATCAGTCCTGACGCCTTGTGTTTTATTATCTGTATGGTTTGCTCTTTATATCTAAAGTCCTGATCTCTGTTGTTTTGACTGCTTAAAATATTCCTATAGGTGTAGATCGTACATGTTGTACTTTCTTACACAACCTTATCTTTAGACACCTAATGCACCTAAAACCTAAAAGAGACAGGTGTGTGATTTAAAGTATATACTTTGTTTTAGTTGATATATAAGCACAAATGCATTTAATAAACACACACACACACACACAAAAGACTGTGTGTGTGTGTGTGTGTGTGTGTGTGTGTGTGTGTGTGTGTGTGTGTGTGTGTGTGTGTGTGTGTGTGTGGTACATATACAATGTTATATATTTTCTGGTAGGCATGGACAACATATTATTTAATTATTGTTAACAGGCGATTTAATAGATTTAAAAAGAAAAAAAAGAAAATGAGCATACACTGCAAGAACAAATACATAGAACAACTGATAACATCTTGGCAGAAAATGACCAGTACCTTTTCTGTTACGTTTACTAACATTTCCTTCAACCCTAAAACACAACACAATCCAAGGCATAATTCAAAATATGGGTAAAACACCTGTGAAAATTCAATAAAGAAAATTCCTTCAAATTAACATGGTACATTAGGCTGTCTGTACATAAGCCTAGAAAAAGTGGCTATTTCATGTGCAACAAATAAAACTGAAAAAATTATAGCAGTAAATTGAGGGATTTAATTTTAATATGAATAGGATTTAAGCAAGATTGCTAAAGACTGAATCAAAGCTCTTGTTTGGCTCTATTAGATGAAATACTCCACATACAGTACATTCCATCTGATGAAGACATCTCATATTAAACAGATGACAGCTTGGTGAGTAAATCATCACAATGACTGAAGAAGACCTAGTAGACCTAAAATAAGTAGGTCTAATCTAGACAGACAAACACAGCCTGCAGAGAACTGAGCTGGCGCTGTGTATGGGAATGACAATCGGCACAAATAATTGTGCTAACATGCAATAAGTCTAATTTAGCTCCGAGCAGTGTGGAATATATTGAGCATTAAATCAGCACCTCAAATTATAGAAAAAAGCTACAGACAAAGGGTATTATGGGTATGGGGGTACCTGTCACAGTCATCTAGACTTGAGCACATGCATTTTGCAAGGCTAAATCTAATCCAAATCTACGTAGCCCAATCCAAGGTTAAAGGACTAGTTCACCAAAAAATTTTAATTTGATGAAAATGTACTCACCTTATGGCCATCTAAGATGTAGTTTGTTTCTTCATCAGAACAGATCTGGAGAAATGTAGCATTACATCACTTGCTCTGCAAGGGATCCTCTGCAGTGAATGGGTGCCGTCAGAATGAGAATTTAACATCCATCATTAACATGTTTTTATCACTGCTTCCAGGTAAAACAAGAGTCCTTTATTCATAATATCGCTTTCTCAAGTGAAAAAGTAATCTCGTCTGAATTAGGAGAGAAATATGCACAGATTAAGAGCCGTTCTAAACAAATATGTTGGTGGATTTTGATGTGAAGCAAAATAGCTTGACGTATTTAGTTCTTACAGCTTTTCACTTCACAAGATGTTAATTAATTGATGGACTGTGGTTGTGTGGATTATTGTGATGTTTTTATCAGCTTTTCTCATTCTGATGGCACCCATTCACTGCAAAGGATCTATTGGTGATCAAGTGATGTAATGCTACAAAACTCATCTGATGAAAAAACTCATCTACATCTTGGCCTTGGATGGACAGTTTGAAGAAAATTTGTAAGAAATGTTCATTTTTGGGGTGAACTATTCTATCTATATTTTGAGATATATATATTAGAGATATAAATGGCAATTATTTATATTTTAATGTAATGTCTATATTACATTAACCACTTAAAAAGTGACCCATCAAATTAAATCTTAAATTTGTCTCTGTTCTTATCTTGAGCTCTTTGAACTAGTCTAGACTACTCTGCATGAGGAACTCGGATTTAATTTTAGACCAATTATTTTCACTCAACGGCATTAGATGATAACAATCTCCTCCTGTTTAACCATAGAATTGAAATAGAATAGAACATTGCTATGCAAGAATGGACGTTCATTCATGTCTACATTCCTAATGAAGTTGCATACCGAGACGGTAAGGAAGAATGTAATAGAAAGGAAATTGTCTGTCCTCACGTTCCTGGTCACCAGCACAACTCTCTCTCTCATTCTCTCATAACACGAAGGAAGAGTAATACTGCCAAAACAAGCAACCATGAAAGTAAAATCTCCCTCAGTGTCCCTGCCCAAACTCTTTCATACTACTCCCTATTTTTCCTTTTTTTGTGTTCTTCAGCAGTCTTGGATTCGCAAACATTTCATTGGTGCGTTCTGATCCATGCCATGCCTAATGGATATTTCAGCACTGTATCGGCCAAAGACAACAGTGGGCCGACATTCTTGGTACTTGACATCAAAGATGCAAACAATCATATAGTACAGCGTCCACATATGGTTACTGAACCCTACCATGAGTAAAAGCCTCAGAATTCCAATCAGGTCCGAGGACACATAGAGGGGGGTGAAATTCCAAGACGTTTAAAGATAGCTCAGGATGTATGGGAGTTGACTTAAGATTCCCAAGCCAATATATTGCCCCGTGGTGATCAGAGAGAACACACATTCCAGACATTCCTCTGTGACCAATCAGTAGGTCAGTCTAACGGCCTAGTGCCTGAACTCAGCGAGATGCATCAGAGGATGAAGAGCATGACTCTTAAAGAATCTGACTCTGCAGCCTCTTCACTTCTTAATCTGCCTCTACAGATTCCAATCAAAGTTTGCTTCTTCATGACTGGTTGCGTCACAGAAAGTGGTGTGTCTACACTGCAAAAAAAATATTTACTTAGTATTTTTGTCTTGTTTTCTAGCACAAATATCTAAACATTCTTGGATCTAGATATATTTATTTGAGAAGCAAAATGACTTAAGATATTAAGACTTCCATATACATATCTGCCAATGAGGTCTTAATTCAAAGGGAAAACAAAATTATTTTTCTTGCCCCATTGGCATATATATATAGTTGCACTCACTCGTTTCCCAAAGTCATCTTGAATGTTGAATTTTCAATGCAACTGAAATATTTGAGAGAACATCACATAAGCTAACTTCATAAATTGGTGTTGATTTTCCTAAAATTTGTTTTTTTTTAACTCACCATTATAGTGATTAGCGTTCCCTTTGATTGGGCACTTGGAACTTCATTTATATGTTACTATAATTTTCTTCCTGTTAATGCAGTAATGCATCATGAAGTCAGAGTTAATTGATTTCAAGGGAAGAAAAGTTTACATTTTATTTGCTCTTTTTGTTGTGCTACTAGTGACACAAGACAATAAATAATAAAATGTATTATTAATAAATAAAAAAATTAAAAAATTGGCAAATAAAATCAATTACTGTAAAACAAAGCAACTGCATAATTTATTCTGCCACAATGCAGTCTGGGAGTCAGTGAGTAGCTATACTAAGTCATTAATAAACCTAAATAAAAAGGATCAAGTACCCCCTACAGTTCTTTTTTAGTTACTAGAACTCTTGTGTAAGTAAACTAGACTAACTAAGCATTTGTCAGTACAACATACTATTCCTATTTCACTTTACTTCGTTTTTTCAAGGCAATCGGTTTGCATGCTTTTTTTAAGTAAGCCCAACTAATTAGATTTTACAGTGTAGGAATAAACCTTTTTGTGTAATTTTATACACATTATGTAACTAACTTAAACAGTTTCACACAGCAGCATGCTACATTGTTGTCACATCTCATTATATTGCATCTTTAGGAATTTAGATATGTTTCCAGATTACATCTTTGAAACAAAATAGTCATGTTTCTGTTTTCAATTTATGTAAAAATGCTACATTTAGGCTTAGACACACTTACAGTACATGAAGTTCTGATGTCACCTGTGCAGTTCTCCTGTAAGATGCAAGACTAGAAAGTATGTGATTAGTATTAAAACAACTAAAAACTATAAGAGTACAGCTATTGAACCACGGTGCTAATCATGTCAACAGGTGATCTGAATTAAGCAAATGATTACTGGTTCAAATATTCTCAATCAGAATCCAACTTTTCCGCTTTCCACCAATCAGGAAGGATATGAGTGCAACCATGAGAACCTGACTGATTATGTTATGCTAGCATGGAATGGTAAACAAATAATCCCTACTGATTTCACGTCTGCACATTTATCTCCGGTTTCTTTTTTTTTTTTCTTTATCACTTTATCTCCTGACCATCATGCCTGCATAATAACAATTCCACTAACAGGGCGAAAGTCAAAACTTTGGAATGTGGTTGTTCTACATGTGCTATTTTTATTCAGCTGTTATGCTAACACTTCCACAGTCTGTGCCCGCTGACTTGGCCATTAAAGGAAAAGCCAAATAGATGTTTTGCACACAAACTCACAGGCAGGTCCATCGATGCCTGCCAACTCTGCCAGACTATCATGCAGAATCTGGCTAGATGGGTGCATGCCATTTCATGTTAACAGAAATACTTCTATTAACATAAAAAGGTCACAACACACTACTCTTTTTTTGTAGTATTGGGTAATTATATGACAAGTGCAGCACCGTGTTGATAACAGGTACATACACAGAATGGCAAAATACAGGAAACAACATGAGCATATGCATCATTTGTTATTGTACAGCATTAATGAGGTTTCAGGACTACAACAATGGAATATTTTGATAAGGAAAACAACAAACATGATGTGCCTCAAAACAAGACAGTCTTAGTGTGAAAAAATCTTTGTGTGTGTGTGTGTGTTAACAGAGGACACACACACACAGGTTTGTTTTTATGGTTTATGGGGACTCTCCATAGGCGTAATGGTTTTTATACTGTACAAACCGTATTTTCTATTGCCCTACACCAACCCCACCCCTAAACCTACCCCTCACAGGAAACTTTCTGCATTTTTAGATTTTCAAAAAAACTAATTCTGAATTATTTATAAACCTTTTGAATTACGGGGACACTGAAAATGTCCTCATAAATCACCTTCTTGTTGTAATACCTATGTTATTATACAAATTTGTGTCTTCATAAACCACATAAACATGCACACACACACATAAAACATGAAACAAAAGAAAATAAAACAAAACAGCTGAGGAGGTTTTATGTATGACAAATGCTGTTTTTAAAGCTAACATCACTATAATTGATCTAATTTAAACAAATCACTAAGACTGTCTTAAACTAAGTTGTCTCAAACTTTTTGTGCTACAAATATGAATGCTGAAATTGTGCTTTTCTAAACCTAGCAATGCCTTACTAAACACAAACTGCTGTAATACCTGCATAGCAACATGCCAAACCAACTTTAAACATGCTAGCAATCGCATTGTGACAACTCCTGCACATGCAAACACACCATTTTTGTAGCGTTAAGGAGATATTTCACACAAAACTTAAAATTTTAAATTAAATTAAAAAACTTAATAAAACAAAACACACACACAAAAAATAAAACAGCATGAAATGAAACAAAACAACATTAAATGTAACAAAACATAGCACAAAAAAGCAGCATGAAACGAAACACAGAATGAAACACAAAACAAAATAACATGAATTGTAACAAAACAAGAAGCACAAAAATTGAAACGGCATGAAACAAAACAAAACACCACAAAACAAAACAAAACGAATGAAAGAAAGGAAAAACAAGCAAACAAAAAACACTGAGGTGTTTTTCAGTGCATCTTGTAAAGAAATTTATAAAGGTTTGGAAAGAGATGCAAGATTGAATAAATGATGACAGAATTTGCGCATGTGTGTGTGTGTGCTTTTTTTTAAGAAAGACTATATTTGGGTTACAGTGTCTCTGTAGGGCTAATGGGGGTATGAAAAGTCTACTGTCAGTGACAAACTGTTGAAGGTTTCAGTTAGATCTGAGATTAGAGTTATGAGCATCAGTCTGTGTTAACATTTAGACAAGCATCATGCTGTATGTTCACATGTTGAGGTGCCGTTTACATTGTTTCACTGCTGATAAGGGGTTATTGCTCTGTTAAGCACATGCCATTCAAGACAGCAAGCAGTTTACCTAATGATGTCATATGATTTGTCTCATGAAGACAGACATAGTTGGGTCACGCTGAAAAGTTTATGGCCTAACATTGAAATGACAGGAACAAAGAAACCAGCAAATCTAAATCTATGTTTTCTCTGAAAAGAAATGACGGCAACTTTGAAAGAGGCATGAAAACTAGATTACCTCATAGTAAACAAGAAAAGAGAAAGAGGAGTGTGTTGACTTTGAAAATCTACATCAATTATTATTGCACATTAACATCATAAAACACAGGGTCTAACATTAGTAAAACGGGTGAGTCTTGCTTAGATTTTTCAGGAAAGTTTACACAATTAGGTCATCAAATATACACAGGTGCCCTCTATTGACAGCTTGATGTTTATGCAGTATAGTCACATTTGATGAAATGCTGAACCCATGAGGTCCCATTTCTAACAAAATAAATTATTATGAAAACAGAAGTTTTAAGAGAAGGGTGCAGAGAGGGGAGTGTTTGTTTTCGTTAGTAATGAGCTGAAATATTTTTGGACCTAGAGCAGTTTGCCACCTGGTCTTGAGTAATAAAGAATGATTGTGTGGGGAGGAGAAAAAGAGAATGTGAAAGGGATGAGTACGTGTCTGTGTACAGGATGCACGAATTTGAACATTTGCATGCAAACAGCCAAGAAAAATTCCTGTTCCACATGCATTTCCTTCATGTTAATATATACAAACCACTGGTGGTTGTTGGACTTGTTGGATGAAAAATCTGTTATCATGTACTCACCCTCATATCATTCCAAACCTTTATGACTTTCTTTCTATGGCACTGTTAGTATTATTTGCAGTATATACATATGTATATACTTATTATACTTATAATATGTATTTTATCAATGATTTTTACATTTAAATTTGTATTTATTTAACATATATTTAATATTTATTTATATATTTATTTATTATTTATTTATATATTTAATATATATTATATATTTTTTTATTTTGATTTACATTTGTATATTTTTTGACCATTTTTATTAGTTTTGGGGGAATTGAAAAAATATATTGTTTATTAAAATTTGTATTTATTTCAGATTTAATAGCTTTAGTACTTCAACTAAAATTTGTTTATTTCAGTCAGTTTTTTCATTTCTTTTTCATCTATTATTTATATTTTATTTAGTTTTCACAAACTATTGTAATAGTTTTATTTTTCATAGTTTTAATAGTTTTAAACAACATTTGACCCCTGACTACAATGAATGGCCTATATATATATA
>NW_015505180.1:2202381-2230201 GCF_001515645.1 Sinocyclocheilus grahami
CCTCTATAAAATGTGTTATATATATATATATATATATATATATATATGTATATATATATATATATATATATATATGTATATACTACTAGGGAACTATCCCTTTATTAGTTGCCATGTAGTGTAGGCTGTTCACTTAGTATGCATGTAATGACTAGTTTATTTAGAATCAAATGTGCATAGACCTGTGTGCCTGTGTGAGAAATATTTGGCCTGTCTTCCCTGTCAAAAACACTGCATCACACTCAAAACTGTTGTAACTAATACCACATGGTATTTTAATTTTATTAGCTGTAATCACTTCCATGTATGCAAACACATGCATTCATACTTGCAAAAAGCTTTGCCAAAGCTACACACTTGAACTCCATCAGGCTTCCAAAACAACCAGGATTGTACAAACAGCTCTTCCTTTTGGTTTTAAAGTGCACTAAAGCAACATCACCCCAATGCCTCATGTGAAGGACTGATACAATCTCGATCTCGTGTCTGAGAGCAGAACTCAAGGTCACATTCAGGGTTTTCCCCTCGTTAGAGCCAGTGATGGGCTTCATTCAAAGCATCCGTGTCCTGCTGAGACTGAGCCCGGCTGGACTTTAATTGGGTCTGTGTTTACGTTTAATGAACTATCAGCTTCTGGCCCTCCCACACACACAATTCATGGTCAGACTTGTGTCAAAGGCCAGCCTGGAACAGTCATGACGGGGCTTGTTCGGAGGTGCTGAGATCAGAATGCACGTGCTGGAGAAATATCATGTAGGTTTAGCTGACGCTTTTGCAAAACATGAGATGAATAGGTTCAACTGTAAAAGTCACATTTGACATTGCACAATGAATCACATTTAACATTGTCTTACATAGCTGATTTATACAAACCTTCTATAAGCAATAAGTAATAAAATATTCAGCTTGCAAAAAAATAAAACAACATAAGAAAATGCCATAGACTTACACTGATGGAAGGATCCACACCATATCATTCAGGATGAATCTCTTTTAGCTGCAAAGGAGGGGCCAACTTCATATTAATGTATGAAGTGGGCAAATATTGCAAAGTCTAGATGTGCAAAGTTAGAAGAGACATATCCCAACAGACTAAAGGCTGTAATTAAAGCAAAAGGTGGTTCAACAAAATACTGACACAAGGGGGTGATCCTTTTTCCAACTCTTTTTTTTTTTGCTATAACAATTGAGCATTGCATTGTGTCACATTGTAAACCGAGGAGCAACAAAAATGAGCCCAACCCTGTTCAGGAGTGTGAAACCTTACTTAACCCAGGGTTAAGCATAGTGTGAAAAGCCCTTAAGAGGCCCCTGCCATTCACTCCCAGTGAGTAAACTGTCCGGGAATCACTAAACAGCTCTGAGCCCAAGCACTTTGCCTCAGTTGTTTTTTTACAGACCTATTGGAATGTCAGGTATGTCTCTCTCTGGCACACCCACCACACCCAGAGGCCAGAGAAAGGCACAAGCAGGTGAAGCTTTATCTCCAGTGCATGAGAGACCATGGTGTCTGTTTCCAGCTTTCACCCCCACCCCCATCTCACATCTGCCAGGCCGCTCTCTGTCTCTCTCTCTCTGGCTGGAGTCAGACTGGGAAAATTCCCATGAACAAGGACGGAGGAAGTAGGAGGTTGATTTCAGGACAGCAGGTCTCAGTGACTGTTGGAGGTAGCAACTGCTCAGGTATCAGCTGAACGAAATGAATAGCATGTATCTGTGTGTGTGAAAGAGGGAACGTGTATATGTGTTACTGAGACGGAGACAGCGAGAATAATACGTGTGAATGGCCATGTGAAAGAGAACGTCTGTCTAGGCAGCCAGAGAGCAGAAGTCTTCGGGCTGAACAGGCAAACCTGAGACTACGTTTGGAGCCATATGAAAAGTGTCACAGGTCCTCTACCTGCTGCCCAGTTTCCAAACGCTCATCTATACAATGTGAAACAGCTCACGTTACTGCCAAATTCGGCTAATGTCTTAGGCCAGCAAACAAGATAAGGCCAAATGATTAATAACTATATGTGTGTGTTTTTTTATTTATTTATTTTTTCTGACATGTTGGTATTATATCTTTCACTTGGATGTTACAGTATAAGTTGCACTGAGTAAATCCAGCTGGATAAAACAAAAACTGTGTCCGTCTTCATTTCAGGCTGCAAAGCAACATAATGTAATTCAATCATGACAACTCTCTGAAGATTTTAGCATGGTGATGGATATGACAGTGTTAATGTATTTGGTCTTGGCGGAATAGATCTGCTACGCTGCTGCTGCTGCTGTTGGTTATTGCTGTAGTTGTAGATTATTGCTGCTGCTGCAAGCAAGCACATTAACTTGCTACTGCCAATGCATACGGCGATACGGTGCCGTGAGTATTTAAGACATACTGCTGCTGCACAAAAAATAACCCATAGAAGATCTATACAGGTGGAGCTGGGGAAGGTGGAGGGTTTCAGAGAAACTCTGAAAGCGCGCTGCAGGAATCTCAAATGAATGCTAGCCAGCCATATAAATGCAAGGCAGTAAGCTCATTGGCTGCATATGCAGCGTGAACCAATCTGCTTGTGCCAAGTCGTTTAACTCTCTGAATATCATCGGTTACGTCAACAATCAGTCGCCTGTGCCATCTAGAGTTTCATGACTGAACTATATATTTATTTTAAAGGGGGGTGATTCTTTTCTATACCCACTGTATAAAAGATGTAAAATAAAATTATACATTACCATTCTTTTTGTGTGTTTTTGAAAGAAGTCTCTTATGCTTACAAAGCATTTATTTGATCAGAAATACCGTATATACAGTAATACTATGAAATATTAAAATTTGAAATAAATGTTTTCTGTTTTAATTCTGTGATGACAAAGCTGAATTTTCAGCATCATTACTCCAGTATTCAGTGTCACATGATCCTTCAGAAATCATTCTAATATGCTGATTTGGTGCTCAAGAAATATTTATTATTTTATTTTATTTTATTTGTTAAAATGTAGCTGTGGAAAACATGACTTTTTTTCAGAATTCTTTTAGAAGTTAAACGGCACATATTTGAAATTGAAATCTTTTGTAATAATGTAAAAGGCACTTATGATCAATTTAATGTATCCTTGCTGAATAAAAGCATTATTTTTTTAAATCTTACTGACCACAAACTTTTAGCAGTATTTTTTAATAGTATTTTTTTTCTTTTGTGATTATTAATATTCAATGATCTTTGCACCCTAATTAGGTTGAATGCAGTGGTTTTATTATCTATTTTATAGGTATTATTTATACTACAGACAAGTCACGAGGTAAAAAGAAATCACTAAGCCTAAGTATAAGCAGTAGAGACACCTGCCTTAACAAGCTGATCTGATGAAGCAGATATAATGAGAGGTGGTAACCTAGCAATTAAAGATCTGTGCAGCTTATTAAAATGCTGATGGCTTGATTCCATAGTCACTAAGGAGCAGCAATGAGCAACTGGTGCATTGCTGACACCTTTGTCCCTAAAATCTCAAGCAAAGCATTGCTAACGTTTACCTTCAAGCATTATGTACCACTACACTGTTAGATTTTTTCAATACAAACTGAATGATGTTTGCCTGTGCAAAACTTGGAAGCATATTAAAAACCAAATGCATTCTAAATAGCATATGGTTTTTGAGCTCATTTTAACTTTCTGTTCATCAAAGAATCCTGAAAAAATGTATCACAGTTTCCACAAAAAATTAAGCAGCACAACTGTTTTTAACATTGATAATAACAAGAACCGTTTCTGGAGCAGCAAATCAGCATTTTAGAATGATTTCTGAAGGATCATGTGACACTGAAGACTGGAGTAATTACTGCTTGAAATAAAGTTTTGCCATCAAAGCAATAAATTACATTTTAAAATATATTAAAATAGAAAACAGATCTTTTAAATTGAAATAATGTTGCACAATATTACAGATTCACTGTATTTATGATCAAACACATATGGCTTGGTGAGCACAAGAGACTTAAAAAAAACTTTTGAATGATATTATAAATAGCATTTAAAAATTCCCATAACCTGTTTAAGGCATTGTGTAAGAGTAATCAAGAAAAACAAATTAAAAGCTTGTGTGGACAAAGAACGTTATTGATCATTAGGCAGTTAGAGAATAAAAGAAACAAAGACTTCCCAGCAGGTTCCTCATTTCTTCATTCATCATGAGTCAATAAAAATACCACCATGTACAAATATGTAACTATAAAAAAATTATTGTGTTACTGTAAATGTAACCACAAAAGGTTCTTACCACAACAATTAATCAAGAACATTACCATTGTTTTTGTGATTTAAATAAAGAAAATCCTTCTTTGTGCTTTGATGAATGATTAAAAATGTGCTAAAAGTTCAGGTCAGCAGCTAAAAACTGTGACACATACAAGCTCATGTAGGATTATGACTGATGTGCGTGCCAGAGAGGCTCCCAGACTGTCTGAACTCTCTGTGCTTGTGTGAGTGCGTGTTTGTTTGAGAAGGACAGTGAGACTTTTCCTTCTAAGGTGAGTTTTTCTTCATGGGTGGCAATCAGAAAAAAGAAGTGCAGTTAATGATGAGCATTGTCTGTAAGAATCCGCCCTACTCAGAGAACATTTTCAGACAGAGACTAATACAACAACCATGTACTCTTGCCTTGCAAAGATAAACATCTCACAGTCACAAATGCACACACATGCACTCACACACTGATTGAATGGCTCCAGTTTGTTCAGGTGGCTTAAATCACAGACTGCTCTTAGTGAAAAATTGCCTGTGCCAGGCTAAAATGTTAAAAAGCAGAAGTATTCAGATGAAGCCACAATAACTCAGCCCTGCTCTGGGGAACATACACATTAATGGTCATCCGTTACACAATCCAGCACTGGTCAGGCAGAGAAACAAAACTGGAAATTACCAGTATGCACGAGAAAAGTTCCTGTGAAAATTATTTTGTGGCTTATATCACCACTTATCCATGGTAAAATCACTGCAACACATACAGTATCTAATTCTTTTTAATGAGTCATGTTCTATACAACATGCATACATAATCATGCTATTTTGAAGTTTTTTATAATTTAAGTTTTAGATATTCTATATAAAACTATTATAACAATTTGATTTATGGAAGCTTGTTTCTGAATCAGTTCAGTCATAATGTAAGAACATTCTCCAAAGTGATTAAAAATTGTAATAGCCAAAATGCCTGTTCTGTACACTCATGTATCATAGAGGACACAGCTGCTGTCAGCTCTCAAAACCATTAAAACAATACCTCTAAAGCTCTGACCCACTTATTATGCAAGACACATTCGGTTCAAAAGTGCAGAAGCCCTGACAATGAGGTTTCGGTGTCAGTGTGAGTTTAGAAGTCACCGAATTAGAGGCATATCAAAGAAGATCTGAGCATCTTTGCTCACCCTCGAGGTCAAACTAACATCTGAAGACAGATTGTGTGGGGACAGCAAAGTTTGTCGTGAGACACTCAGCTTCTTGTAAAGTGGGTCAGGCCAAGAAAGTCTTGAATGAAATGAACAGTAGTTCACATGCAGCAACCTTAAAATGAACGAAAGTAATAAAGGCTAGAGGCTAATTAGATTTTATGTAACATTGATCTAATTTCAGCTCTCTGTAATCTCTGGCCTCATTCAGGTAGATTTTAAATAAAGAAATTAAGTGTCCCATGCCATATATGTATGTGTATATATATGTATGTGTATATATATATATACTTTATATATATATATATATATATATATATATATATATATATATATATATATATATATATATATATATATATATATATATATATATATATATATATATATATATATATATATATATATATATATATATATATATATATATATATATATATATATATATATATATATATATATATATATATATATATATATATATATATATATATATATATATATATATATATATATATATATATATATATATATATATATATATATATATATATATATATATATATATATATATATATATATATATATATATATATATATATATATATATATATATATATATATATATATATATATATATATATATATATATATATATATATATATATATATATATATATATATATATATATATATATATATATATATATATATATATATATATATATATATATATATATATATATATATATATATATATATATATATATATATATATATATATATATATATATATATATATATATATATATATATATATATATATATATATATATATATATATATATATATATATATATATATATATATATATATATATATATATATATATATATATATATATATATATATATATATATATATATATATATATATATATATATATATATATATATATATATATATATATATATATATATATATATATATATATATATATATATATATATATATATATATATATATATATATATATATATATATATATATATATATATATATATATATATATATATATATATATATATATATATATATATATATATATATATATATATATATATATATATATATATATATATATATATATATATATATATATATATATATATATATATATATATATATATATATATATATATATATATATATATATATATATATATATATATATATATACTGTATATATATACACACACACACACACACTCACTCACACTGAAGCTTATCTTAGAGAAACTCAACAAGGCAGTTAGAATTACACTTTTAGTGTGAAGCCAAATGAAAGTCTCAGCATACTTTCAGTTGACGGTTTAACGGTGGGAAGAGGTTTTAATCATCTTAGGCTGAAATCATCTAAATCACTGAGGGCCTTAAGCGCCAAAAAAAAATGCTCAAACTAATCAGAATCTGAGAGTAGTCGTCGCTCTTTACATAAAAAAAGACTTGTCAAAACCACTGAAAACTACTGAATAAGCTGAAAAAACAATGAAGTGCAACTGACATTTTTCGCCTTGCATGCATGAGGGACTACGTGTGTGTGTGTGATCTGATCTCTGACAATGGCCACCCAGAGAAAACGGAACTCTATTAGCCTGAAGGGTCACAAATATACCTCTGTTTGTTCAGGGTTTAGCGCCTTTCTTTGGGCCAGAAAGATCAGGCCCGTGGAACTAAATTTAGGCCTTTTCATACAAACAAAGTACTTAAGCCAACGTGCCTGTTAAAGTTAAAATCACAGGTTTAGTGTCCTGAAAACGTCAATTTTTTCAGATTCTAAGTGGTACATGAAATCACAGACATCTTATATTAATAACTATAACTGCAACAAAATAGTTCTATAGAGATGAAGGGAGTTCAGTTGATTGACAGACACATAAATCTGAACGTATAAACCATAAATAAGAAGGTAAGTATTCTTGAAAAAGTATATAAGGGGGGTGTGCTACATTTTCCTGGATAGTTGCTTGTGAACAGCTGGAACTGTTCTTGTGGTGTATTTTCCTGTGGCTCAAGGGTGATTAATCAAATTTATGGTGCCATAAACTATTTTTTCTATTCTGTTTAATAAATCTGTTGGTATCCATTTGTAATGTCCAATCAAAAAAAAAAAAAAAAGTCATCAATTTATATCAATTATATATATATATATAAAATTGAACACTTTATGTAGGGTATAAGCTAAGCTAGAATGCTAAATGGCTAAGCTATAAGCTAGTATGCTGAATGGTTACCTTCTCTAAACATATACCAAAACATGATTAACTGCACAATCTATATGCTACATATAATTAATTAATGCATTTTGTAAGAATTCCAGTCAGGCACTGTACTCAGTACCCATTAAAAGTTCTTTCAGCCAATGGAATCACGTTGGGGTCCTAGATGGACTCGAGACAAGGACAGACCAAATTGACAGTGGCTCAAATTATTGGATCTATAGCAACTGAATTGAGAACTAAATGTCATGAGTGAAGATGACAGATTCCAAACAGCAAAGCATAGCACTAGCATATACCTCATGCATACATTGAATGCAAAGTCATTGTGGGAAAAAAAAGTGTGTAATAAATGTAATGTAAAAATGTAAAGTAACTGCCACAGAGATGCAATATGGCTTTTCAACTTTAATCCATTACTTATTTATTTAGTTTTTAGTTTTTTTTATTTAGTTTTGTTCCATTTGTATTTGACATTGATAGAGGGTAACCAGTAGTTTGAATGTAATGCAGTGATGCTAGGAATATTGGCATGTGACTGGTTAATACAGTTTGTGCACTTGGCTGCAGCTTCCATTCATGGGCATTTTATTGCATTACAGCTAATTGCGGCAATATTAACAAACCTACTGGCCATTCATACAATCTGTGCTGTTTTTAATCATTTTTGCAATAGAAGTAGATGTGTTTGAATGTCACAGTGCTATTTTTCCCCTGCTGAAAAAATAAACAGCCTAAGCTGTTCGGCTGGTCTTAGCTGGTTTAAGATGGAAGTGGTTTTAGCTAGTTGGTCAGTTGGTCTCGCAGCCTGACCAGCTAAAGAAGTGATCAAAACCCCTCTAAAACCGGCCTGCAAACCAGCTATGACCAGGCTGGACGACCAACTAAAATCAGCCAACAGCATACAACATGATTTCGCAACAGGTTCAAGTTGGTCACATGAATTTGTGTTGACTATCAGAAACTGCATGGCTTGAAAGTGACTTCCATGTGAGCTGTGCTTCATACATTGCTACACTATGGATATTTCTTTTTCCACTGAAATTTTAAACGAACTAAAATCACTTGAAGTGGAATTAAATAATTTTAATTTGTATTTCTTTTGCAAAATGTGGGAGAAATATTGATGACTCATTCTAAACTAAATGTAAGAATCTTTGACCGCTGCTGCTGTGTAGACATGGATATGAGCCTTCAGTGGTTATGAATGAGGTTTGATCTGACAGTGTCCTTATCACAGGTTTGTGAGCATGTGTGAGTGGGAAAGCAAGATGGAAATCTCCACTCACTATCGCCACGGTTTAATTTGTTTAATCCGTGTTTAACTCTGGGCCCACACACAGATGCTCAAGCTCACTCACAGCTGACACAAAATGACACAAAAAGGGTTGTCATGATACTTTAATCACATCTTACATTATGATACCAGTAAATATAACAATATTACAGCACACATTTTTCCTGTGTAACACTGTAAAGCTGCTTTGACACAATCTGTATTGTATAAAGCGTTATATAAGTAAAGGTGACTTGACTTGACTATTACACCCTGTAACAAGGGGGCCACCAAACATATCTTTACACTGCCAGATATATAGGGAAATGCCAAACATGAAAGTTTTGTCCCCGTGAATTCAAATAATGCCGCTTTTATAAATTATATTGTAATATTTTACAATATAATATATATATATATATTTAACAGTTGAGAGATGCGGGAAATCAGATGTCAGAGCGGTGGGAGAGGGCAGCCATCAACGCTTTTAATCTCCCACAGAGGTGAGAAGGAAATCCTGTAGTGCTGTCGTAAGGGGGAAGAAGGAAGGATGTTTGGCTTTTCAGAGACGATCTCCAGCCAGCTCATCCTCTGCTCTATCCACACCCTAAGCTCACACATGGACAGTATGACGTCAGAGCAATCGCACACACACATCTCAGTTCAGTGTGAGTGAAGTATGTGTCTACTGCAACTCCAAGGTCAAATAGAATGGGCAAAGCGAACAAGAGGCCAGTGTCCCACCCTGACGATATCCCCATGTGACGCAAAATCAAGTTAAGGGTCAAATTGTGGTGTGCGCCAGGGTTACAGGGCTCTCAATGTGAGATGTTACAAAGTTGCCTCTTGCGAGGACTTGTGGGGTTTCTTGGACCCTCAGATATTTTAATTTCAATGTAGTTAATGTTTTAATGGCAAAACTGAATTTTAATGTAGTTTAATGGCAAAGCTTACATTTCCGCAGTTATTACTCCAGTTTTCAGTGTCACATGATTTTTGTGGAAACCAAGATTTTTTTTTTTTTTTTAGGATTCTTTGATGAATAGTCCAATAGAACAGCACTTATTTGAAATAAAAACCCTTTGTATTGTTGTAAATGTCTTAGTCACTTTTAATACATTTACCACATGCTTGCTGAATAAAAGTATTGAAAAATAACTCACTGACCCTAAATTTAACTAGTGTATCAAATTAAATATTTAAAAATCTTCAAATAAAATGTGATGTCACAATATTTATATAATGGTTTCATAAATTATCATACTGTAGATATATGTATAAAAGTAAATACTCCTATTACAGTGTACATAATAAAAAAAGAATGCAGTTGATTGCCCTTTTACAGCATTTAGCCCAACAATAAAAAGATTTTCTACTTGTGAATTAGAGTTGCGAATGAGCTGAATAACCTTGAACACAATAAATATCCAAAGTTAATTTGTAGCCATCTAAAATAATCTGTCAGACTGTGCAAATTAGGCTTTGGTTTCAGGTGTCAACGCAGAACTCTGATGAAGGATAATTTTCTGCTTATCTTTATCAACTGCCATTAATCTAAGTTAAGTTTAGGCTCTCATTAAAAGGCTCTGTGTTGTAAGTATGTCACATTTTACTCAAACACGTTGTATGAAGTAAGCTGGCAGGCCTAGACATGTTTATGGAGCTATATGTACTGGTGCATATGTTCAAACCAAAGAGTGTTACATAATATCTGCTGAAACAAGGTGTTCTACAAGGCCAGCTGCACACATGTGGGTCAATCCCTGAGGAGTGGGCAGTGTTTAGACCAGGTGTGATGCCATAGGGCTCTGTAACAACAGTAATGACAGAGTGATGGGTAAAAAGATGACAAACTTACATAACCCAAAGGGAAATGAAGGTGCAACAAACCTTTAAAAAAAAAAAAAAAAGTACATGATGCCTTTTCCTGGCAACACTGAAGGCATCATCAGATGATGAAAAGAGAGAGTTTTAGGCATTTTTAAGTTTTATGAAGTTGCATCAGTTAATGGAATTACTTTTAATTTTCATTGAAAAAAATATCTGAAATTATTCAGGACATCCTAAACCGAATGGATTTTCTCAGAACAATATTGGTCAAATTTTATTTTAGGACTGTATATAAATGGAATTTTGATGAATTATTCAAAACTGTGCAAAAGTTAGTTCCGTTCCTCGAATCTGATTGGCTGAGCGACATTCTGAAAACTTTGATAAAACATTGACTATGTTTTGCGACTTTTCAATGTTTGTAACAGTTTGCTTGTCTGTGCTTGTGACGGGGATCTTCCAGTGATTCTTTCTGCAGGGTAAGGCTGGAATACACTACACAACTTTTTCCTACATTTTTGCACTGATTTACAGTCTGGATGAGTTGACGCTAGTTGCTGAAAATCATAGCCAGCCTGCAGATCTTGGTCAACCGCATTTGAGAGATTACACAGACAATTATGCAGTGTATGATGGGTACAGAATCCAATTTTTTAGTTTCAGTCTATGATCCTGTATATTTGGAGGATATCAAACATGATATTTTGAGCCCATTTTAGATCACATATTGTTTTCATTTGTCATGTGTCTCCTAGTGCATGTTTGTGTATGACTATGTTTGGAACTGCTTGAACATAGTGCATGATCCTCAGTCGTTTAGTGTATTATATATATATATACTTAATGAGGAAAAAAAATGAACTTAAATGATTTTAGCAAATGGCTGCAATATAACAAAGAGTGAAAAATTTAAGGGGGTCTGAATACTTTCCGTACCCACTGTATATATTTTTTTTTCCATAACCATTTACAAAGTTGGCAAGTGTATGATGCCTAACATTTTAAAGTCTTTGTTGTATTTGTTCAAAAACACAAATTCATTCAGGAATGAAACAAGTGACTGTTTTTATGAGTGATTCATTTAATTATTCGCACGATTCAAAATCGCATACTGTCTGAGATACTACATTTGAATAAGAACTTATTTTGAGATGTAAAAAAAGTATGTTCTACTGTATATAGTATGAAAGTGTGTAGCTTGAATTAACAAATTACATTCGCCAAAGTCATTTGCATCACTTCACTGCCTTTCGCAACGTCTTTCCCATGGCATCATGAGATAATAAAATATCCACTGGATGCGTACTTCAGAATCTCACTGGAAAATGTACTGTAGGTCATCTTGGTTACTTTTTGTCTACTGTTTATGAATACTATGAATTGAGCCTTAACTACTTTTTTCACATATTGTTTTTCACCTAATATATAGTAGGGAAGCAAGTTCGGTCACAGGGACTTATGAAACGGCAACTTTGCATGTTGCTCAGAGATGCAAATATTCAACATCACTCTTACTTGTGTAACATGGTTTAAAAATGACAACAAATACTTAAATAGTAATTTCTATACTCTATACTGTTCTATAAAAATGTCATGAAATTTAGTCATGCATTACTTTTGACCTTATCTCTCTTTTTAACTGGCATACCTGAGGGTGGAACTGATGGCTTGTAATAATACTGTCAAAGAGATTATTACCTGGCCCATCAGGGCTGTTATCATCTTTAATAGCTGCTGTCGCAGTCTCTCTGGTTACATAAGTGCCCTCATTCTGGCCTTTTTCTGTAAAGACGCAGTTGTGCTAGCTGGCGGTGGATTCTGGGTGCCAAAGGGACCCTGTAAGGGTCAAACTCAATTACAACTAAACAGTCTTAAACCTGTGGAAGTACTGAGGGGGACTTAATTGAGATGCCAATCAGTGAACACAACGTTACATAAGAAATTGTCTTCGGATATGCTTTAAAAGTCAGAGAAAAATTTAAGTGAGTGGCCTGCAGATACAGACCTGGTTTCTGGTTTGCATTAACTGGGATCTGGGAGGAATGTGCATTATGATAATATCTTTACCCAGGAGGAGATGGATAAATGATGTAATATGATAAGTATCTTTCTGATTTTCACTTTTTTTATTAAATTTTGTTTCATTCCGTTTCATGACTCCACTGTGCATCTCACCCTCTCAGCAAACCCATAATGCAATACTGTGATTGAAGAGCTTGATAGCCTATGTAAGATACAGAAATAATACCTAAACTAAACCTTCAAGAGGCTTACAGTTCACACAGATTACAAAATATTAAGGCGGTGAAACAATTAGTTACTTTAACAACCATAATCTCACACAAAGCTTTTCGGTTCAACGAATCAAAGACTAATAAGGCTAATAGTTCATTTGTAAACTGATGTAATCCTCTGGACTCTTTACTGACTGTGTAGGATTGGCAGAGAACCATTGGCTCCTGAAATAACCCAAAAGACTTATTTTAGTAAACAAATTACCGTTCAAAGGTTTGGGGGTCACATTTTTACACTTTTAACCATTTTAGTTGCAGTAGGCCTGATTAGGTGAGAATGTAAATGCATTTGAGCTGCAAAAGTAAATCGCAACTTAAGCTCATCTGGGCCAGTGAAAGAGGCTGTGAGGTTCATGACAGAAGAGCCTGACCTCTGTGACCCTCCAACACTTACCCCTTTTCTGACCATTTTGTGAGTTTGGCTGCTTCTTGCAGGGATGGAGAAACAGGAGAAAAACAAGAGAAAGAGAAAGATTACAGCAGGTTCCAACAAGACATGACCCATATGCATAACCTCCAACATACTCATACACACACGGCTAATGGGAAAATCACTCATCACTTTGTACCCACCCTGCACACATACACATTCATACTCTCTCTGAATGTGGGAAGCCAGTTATTCTGCTGTGATCTCCACTGACCTGTGACCCTTTGGCACCTGTGACACACGTGGACAAGCCCTTGACACCTCACGCGAGCCTGGTGTTGAAAACCACTCACAAACAGTCTGTTTCACACACACTCACATACATTTACTTGTGTCTAAATGGGGGCATACCATATATTTATATTGTTTTATATATAAAACTAATTAGAATGACCATAAACTAACCCTAAAACTCACTTTCTCAAAAAAGCTCACTTAAGCTAAAACTTAAGATAAAACTATATGTGCGCACACACACACACACACACACATGTACAAATCATGCACAGTCATTTGCCCTTCAGCCAAAGTCTAGATCCAGCTCTATCATCACTTACAGTTGGTGTTTGCATTTTTCCTCATTTGTTTGACTTAAAGCCAGATTATCACACATACCAAAGTCCCTTTAAGGCAAGTCATTTCATTTTGCAGCCATTTTGGCAGAACCCTCAATCTGCTATTTTCTAGGTAATACAAAAAGCACCCACTTGAAATCTACTTGAATAAGAAAGACCAAAATATCTAGTTCTGTTTGCCAAGATAACGTTGCAATGAAATATTTCAAATCAGCAATAAAATCAGACAACAATGGTATCATCTTTAGCAGAGTAAAACATGAGAAAATGTTATATATATAAAAAGAAATGGATCATGAAAAATGGCAGAATGGAGCAAGATCTGAATGTTGTTTTACCAAAAAAAATAGCTATTTGGCTACTGGTTGACATTTTCTAATGGTCTTCGCTGCCTGAGATGAAAAGCAAATGCTGTCACACACAATAAGATCAGTATCATGCATTAAGAAATTAAATAGCGGCACTTTTGATTTCATGTTGACTTTCTAAATAAACAGTCACAGGCATGAACATCAGATGTAAAATAAAAACATTAGTAGCAGAGAATTTAATGCTATTTATAGCACCCAAACCCATTAATTCTACATTAGTGTCTGTTGCAGCAGGTTTATACTTATCCTGAATCTCTTCAGCCTGATCCTCATTGTGTACACAATCACAGGGGCCCATGGGAGCTTTACTGCGGCCTCATTAGGCACAGGAAACAGGCCAGATTCCAGAGTTATGAGTTTGTGGGGACCCAGACAACACAACAGCACAGAATCACATATATCTGACCTGCTCTTATTTTAATCATAGTCTGTCTATGATTAGCTATGGACGCACAGCCTGTGCTATGCTCCTTTTTTTCATAGTGATTCCGGCCCTATGGTAAGTTTTCACAACCTATAATCCATGAGCAAATAATCGCATGTGCTGTTGTCCCCGTCAGCCTCCTTCAAGGAATATTCTAGGACCATCAATACCAGATAAGCTCAATTGACAACATTTGTGGCACAATGTTGATTACCACAAAAAAAAAATCATCAAAAATCAAGATTATGTTGAGATAATTACAAGGGAAGTAAACAATGGCAATTGTGAAGAATTGTTTGTATTACAATTTTATTGTTCTGGTAAAAACTTGTGTATTATTTGTCATTGTAAAGTCATTTAGGATTTATGGTGTAATGTTGTCATGCAACAAAGTTGTAAAATTGGAAATAACAGAAAAGGTTAGTAAGTATTTTTTTTCTCACACTAAAATATGTTAACATGTAACTTGTGTTTATAATAAACAGTGAGTATTTTAATAGATACAAATTGGCCCCATTCATTTCCATTGTAAGCTCTGCACTGTTAACCAGATTGTTTTAAAAGATAATTAACATTATGTAATAAGTGCTGTATACTTACTAAATATTTATCCTGTACCGAAACCGGAATATTCTTTAAAACGTTAAGACTTCATTGGTTAGTTTTGTTGGTGAGCTATAGGTTTAACTGCAAGGCTTAGATAGTCTCAGTTTTATGTTAGTATTACTATTATAGTGTTTTAAAATAGCTTTTATTTTTTTATTTTCAGGTTTTATTTTAACATCAGTTTAAGTTTTAGTAGTTTTTTCCTTCATCGTGCTTTTGGCACCATCCATCACACACATTAAACGGATAGTTCACCTTCAGTTGCTGGTCCCCATTGACACGTATAGTTGTTGTTGTTTTTTTCAAGTCAATGGGGACCAGCAACTGAAGGTGAACTATCCCTTTAACCCCTCCACATTCAACCAACTGATGCTCATGTAACCCACAGATGCAACTGCTTTAATTTGGAAGAAATGTATCATGTTCTTTTTTTTTCCTCTCTCCATTTCCCCTCTTCATTAAGCAGCTCATGGGTCACATTTGTAATATTTCTGTCTGAAGCATGCACTGTTTGTGAACTTGACTCTCTGCTTCCTCAGGAGAAAATAAGGCTTTTCAAAAGGAAAGAAAGAAAGAAAGTCTGAGGCTAGTCAATAAAGATAGGCAGCTAATGGGACATGTGTGTTTGTGTTTAGCAAGAGTTGGCGTTTTGTGCTCAGAACATCTTAATAGCCCATAATGAATGGTTTCCTGAGAGTAGCAACAATGCAAAATGAACTCAGCAACCCATGTTTTCAAAAATGGAAGACGGCTCCATTTAATCTCAGACAGACATATCTAAATCTGCAATGCTGGACTGATGGGTTGCGACTTGCAACCCAAATAAGGATCACAGGTCTGTCCTGAATGAAAGTAACATTTCAAGGTAAAACACTTAACTCTAAATAATCGTATAAACTTTAAAAAAGGAGGAATAAAATCCCTTCCTATTCGTCGCTGACATCACAAGCTGTGCATTCAACTGCATTTCGGTGCAAATTGCAGTGTCATTGGCTCTAAACTAGGTAAATACTTGAGTATTACTGAACATATGTGTATTATATATAGGTTATATATATTTAATAGGTCCTCTATGGAACATAGTGCAAAACGCCTTTTGTAATAGCTTAAAAGCATGTGCAATGTTACTGGACGCATTTTAAAATAAGGACTTGCTTTAACTGGGTAAAAAGAACGACCCTGCCGAGCCTCACCATGTCCATCCATGTCTGCAGCAGCATATTTTAATCAGGAAGCACATAACCTGAAAAGCAGATTTAACTCTCAGTGTCTATTTTGAGGGCGGTATCGCTCTCGCTGTCTCTTGGGCCACTGGTGCACTTCTATATGGGTTAGAGGGAAAAACATTACATCTGCGGGACTATACTCAGGACATTGAGAATGGTCAATTAGTGCCCAAATCTGACATATACTCCACATGTTTCCTATTCCTCAACAAGCACTTAAATCTCTCAGCATATTGGAGTCTGAAGCCCACATGTCCTTCAACAACCAAGAAACTGTTTAATAATTGAAAAGCTAACTGTCTATTATAAAATATTATACCTGACAGGTTTACAGACGCCCGTAGCCACCCATAATGTTATATTAATCGAGGTCATTGAAGAAATTGAGAGACGTTATCATTTAAATGGCGATGTGGCACCACCTTATGGCACAAAGGCGTAATTGCATGAAATGTATTGGGATTATATCACTTTAGATAAATATATTATACTACCAAATAGCTAAAGCATATTGCTGAAATGCAGTTAATTCCTTAATCGTGTTAGACACTGTGTGAGATATTGTAATTTCTGCCAGTCACCCTGTTGGGGGTTCTAGATGGATGTAAGCATGTGAGACTAATGCATGTGAAATGTCAAAGATAATGTATTGAAAAGTTGCCTTTAAAGTGCCAAACGCAGCCGTGAGGAAAGGCTACAGTGCCTGCCACTGCTGCTTATTTCATATCAGGCTGGTTGAAGTCTGGGTTTCAATGAATCATCAGGAGCACCAAGTGAGACTTGAGTCTCCCTGCAGACACAGAACTGCTGCAGAGCTCAGACAGACCCCCCCGCCTCACATCTAACAAGAGCTAACCAGCTCTCTGATAAAAAAAAGAATATGTGAAACTGACAAAGAGAATGGGTTGAAAAATGTATGTAGTCACATACAATAACAAATAATATGTACCCTCTAATTTTTGCCTTTTTTTCTCCTTGCCCTGCAATAATGAAGTAACAACTGTAATATATATAATACAATACATAATAATAATAATAATAATAATAATAATATAAAATATGGATATGAATTGAATCATGTGTTCCAGACAGCAGTGTAATATAAAATTCAGTAAGTATTATACTAGTATTATTAGCAAGTGTCTCTTTAATCCAACATAAAGGGATTGATATAAAAGGAATAAACAGACATTGGCAGCAGTAATGAAATGCAGCACCGGAAAATGCTTGTTCGCAATTTATTTCTAATGGTAGATTATAAAGTACATTTGAGAAAGAGAGCTCACTGTGCTGCAGGTTCTGGCAGAATGAATTAGTCCATTATGAGAGCTTACAACCATTGCACTGCTGCTTATTTCATATCAGGCTGGTTGAAGTCTGGGTTTCAATGAATCATCAGGAGCACCAAGTGAGAATTGAGTCTCCCTGCAGACACAGAGTCTCCCCCCCCCCCATACATAAAGGGATTGATATAAAAGGAATAAACAGACATTGGCAGCAGTAATGAAATGCAGCACCGGAAAATGCTTGTTCGCAATTTATTTCTAATGGTAGATTATAAAGTACATTTGAGAAAGAGAGCTCACTGTGCTGCAGGTTCTGGCAGAATGAATTAGTCCATTATGAGAGCTTACAACCATTGCAGAACAAGTACAGGTGATAGAGATTCATATTGCACACAAAACTCAGTGCGTGCAACTCAGTCAGTTGTGTGTGAGAGATTACAACAGATATGTCAATGCTTGAGCAAGGCACCGAACCCCCAACTGCTCCCCGGGCGCCGCAGCATAAATGGCTGCCCACTGCTCCGGGTGTGTATTTACGGTGTGTGTGTTCACTTAGGATGGGTTCAATGCAGAGCACTAATTCCGAGTATGGGTAACCATACTTGGCCACATGTCACGTCACATGTCGTTTAACATGACCTGTACCGAAAGCAAACAATAACAATAACATTTCATAATCAGATTAATTTCACTTTTATTAATGTCATGTTGAAATTCAAGACCTTTTGAGATGACAGTATTATGTAATTTTAATATTTATACTACTCTGAAATAATTTACATGAGCATTTCACACACACAAAAAAATTTGAGTTATTTTTGTAATTCCTGAGTACATAATTGGGCATAATTGAGATTTAAAAATCCCATTTGTAATCAATTTCTTCACATTCATCCTTTACAAGGCACATTAAAAGCTGTGCGTTGAACTTCACATTTTTTGCATTGTTTTACATTTTTCTTTAAAGATAAAATGTGTCATTTCTGTTCCACTAGCAACTCCAAAAACAAACAAATAATAATAATTTACCGTTTTTAAACAGTCCTCCTACCTGCCAGTTTTCAAACAAACAAGTCCTGCCAAAACTCATGCCACTGGTTGAGCCAGTGTTGCTGCTCTCAAATGAAGAGCAATGTTTTAACAGAGCCATAGTGCTACACCTTTCTAGAAAAATGAATGGAAATCACAGAACAATCACACCGGACATTTTGTCTTTGAACGGTCACTCAGGAGAGTTGCTGGTGGCACTGTAGCCACTCAAGCAGCAAAGAAAAAGGTTTTGGAGTAAAATATTTTCCAAGAATTTACTGCTTTGCATGTGAAGTTGCTGGTGAGAGCTGCACCTGAGAAACACGCTCATTTTTAGAATCTCTCATCTGGCTCATGTGAAAGAGCTGTCACACACTTGAGATGTGTGAGAGGACAGGTGCAAATATACTTCAGATTTAAAAGAACTGAATCCCATCTACGCCTAAAAATAGAACAAAAATATATATAAATGTTTTTGTTCTATTTTTAGGCGTAGATGGGATTCAGTTCTTTTAAATCTGAAGTATATTTGCACCTGTCCTCTCACACATCTCAAGTGTGTGACAGCTCTTTCACACATCACAGATGAGAGATTCTAAAAATGAGCGTGTTTCTCAGGTGCAGCTCTCACCAGAAACTCATGCCACTTTAGCAAAATGACAATAAAGACATTTATAATGTTACAGCAGATTTCTATTTCGAATAAATATGATTTAAAAAACTTTGAACATCAAATAATCCTGAAAAAAAAGGTATCAAGGTTTGCACAAATATATTAAGCACAACTGTTTTCAACATTCCTAATAATAAGAAATGTTTCTTGAACAGCAAATCAGCATATTAGAATGATATCTGAAGGATCATGTGACACCGAAGACTGCTGAAAATTCAGCTTTGCCTTCACAGGAATAAATTACATTTTAAAATATATTATAATAGAGCTCTTTTAAATTGTAATAATATATATATTTTAAATTAATGTTTTGCTGTATTTTTGATCAAATAAATGCAGCCTTGGTGAGCATGAGACACTTATTTCTTTAAAAGAATCGTATTGGCCCCAAACTTAAATTTAAAATCTAAAATAATAATACTAACAACAATATTACTTTTATGATGTTTTATGGTAATTATATAATCCATAATATGACCAGTACATCCTTCAAAATTCCTCCTTTTGTGAGACACAAAAGAAAAAAGGTATACAGGTTTGGAATGACATGCGGGCAAGTAAGTGACGAAACATTTTCTTTTTTTGGGAAACGTGAGTTCACGGGAGTCATGGGAGTTCAGCTAGAACCCATGTCACAGTGTCGGCTCACATCCTGCCATCCCTCAGGAATCAGTGTCTCATTCAGCACCCGCTGTGACACAGTCTGGCTCAAGCGGTCCCTTTCTTTCTATCACTCTCCGTCTTTCTCTCCTCATCTCTTGTCCCCTGTGTCACAGGAGTGTGTGTGTTCCAGCTGACCTGATGCTGAAATGTGTGAGTGCTAGCCTACTTACACAGTCCTCGGTGTTCTCACAGGTCAGGTGCTGCTAGCACAGATACACTAGTTTTAAAACTTGTTCTTCAGAGGCTCTCACTGGGTCACTCTAATTGGATTACAGAGATGGAGGGACCTTAAACCCCATCACAAACACATAACTCTTGATTTCACCTCCAGAAGACAGTACAGGGCTTGAGGACTCACCTGATAGACCAGCAACAAGCTCCTTCAAAGGCACTTCATGTACTGTACTTCTTTAGTCATCTTGCAAACATGACACTCAACAAATGATTTTTCTTATACATGCTTGTTGTTAAGACTAGAGAAGAGTGTCTCAAATGATGTGAATCAAGTAGAAAGAGCAAAAGAACAAAAACAGACTCATAAGTGCATAAAAAGTGCCTTACTTAAAAACAACTCGTGAAACCTCTTGATAAACATGTGACAGAGAGCAACATCAGAGGGAAAAGGTTTGAGCTCAGAGACACGTTTACAGTATCTTCATTGCTCTGTGATTGTCATTAACACCTGTGTGTCATTGTCCTGAGAAACAAGGTGCTGGTAACAGTTGCCCTTAAATGCGCTGAGTGATGCTAACAATCTCAGATTTGTCTTTGACCTCTGACCTTGTCAGCAGAACTATTTCCAGTTCAGTTTCCAGAGAGTTCAATTAGATGATTGGCTCTCAGAGGATTCCGGCGTGTCCCAATGAGCCAATCAACGATGACGAAAATTGCGTCCTGTTGAGATTATTACACTGCACTTTTCAGCCAAAATTCCCTCCGGAAAGCCCTGCGAAGTAAATAAGAAAGTGAGCAGTCAAGGTACACGCAAATACATTGTGTATCTGTCTAAAAAACTTTTGCTCTGGCCATGAAGAACCTTGAACATCCATGAAGTCTTTGCAGTCCACAATATACTCTTAAAAATAAAGGGGTTTTGTAACGATGCAATAACAACCCAAAGAACCTTTCAGAAATCAGTTCTTAAAATAACAATTTTTTCTTAGTGTGAAAAATAGTTTAATAATCTAAAGAACTTTTTTCCACTATAAAGAACCTTTACTGTGCAATCGAAGGTTAAATGGATATTAAAGGTTCTTCATGGAAACATTGATGCCAATAAAGAACCTTTCACCGGCGTGTCCCAATGAGCCAATCAACGATGACGAAAATTGCGTCCTGTTGAGATTATTACACTGCACTTTTCAGCCAAAATTCCCTCCGGAAAGCCCTGCGAAGTAAATAAGAAAGTGAGCAGTCAAGGTACACGCAAATACATTGTGTATCTGTCCAAAAAACTTTTGCTCTGGCCATGAAGAACCTTGAACATCCATGAAGTCTTTGCAGTCCACAATATACTCTTAAAAATAAAGGGGTTTCGTAACGATGCAATAACAACCCAAAGAACCTTTCAGAAATCAGTTCTTAAAATAACCATTTTTTCTTAGTGTGAAAAATAGTTTAATAATCTAAAGAACTTTTTTCCACTATAAAGAACCTTTACTGTGCAATCGAAGGTTAAATGGATGTTAAAGGTTCTTCATGGAAACATTGATGCCAATAAAGAACCTTTCATTTTTAAGGGTGTGGTGGGAAAACGTTCTTTAGATTATTAAAACGTTCTTTACAATGAGAAACAAAATGTTTCTTTTAAGAACGGTTCACTTTGGGGAACCAAAAATTGTTCTTATGCATTGCTGTGAAACCTTTCTTTTTAAGCAGCATTTTAAAGGTACGTCAGACACAACATCTTTTCCAAATGGATGTCAAATACCTTGTTTTAACTCAATTTTCAGGCAGAATGAACGACATACATCCTTCTTCAATAAGCTTAGTGAAGAAAATCCAAGATGGTGGACCAAGTAAGAAAAACAGTCTAAATATAATTTCATTTAGTAGTGAAAGGTGTTGTTAAAAACAGTATAATTCAGTATAATTCAAAATGGGCTATTGTGCTCAATATTTGTGTGTGCTGTGCATTGTTTATGTCTTTTAGAGTGTTGCACTGTTAACTTAGCAACATGCTAATGTCAAACTCCATTGAAATCAATTGATTCGTGTCACACAGAGTTGCTGCCCAGCATTCCAAATCAGTCACTTATTACAGTTAGGTTCCCTTAAAAGCTAGCTACCTATGTAGGCAGCTCATTTCTTCATATGATTTATGTTGTTTGCGTTGCTTTTTTTAAAGATGTCAAATTAAACACCCAAATGTGTATGAATTTTAAGTCACAATGCTTTTTGATCAATAATTGTTTAATTTAAGAAGTGATATACTTTGAAGTTGTAAGAAAGCAAAGATGGGCTTACCTTTATCTGTGCCTTCAGCTCAGAATAGCATTATTCTGTTGAAGAAAATATGCATTAGTTGATATACATACACATACATGCATACATACAGGGTGAAAACTTCAGGGTAGTAACCTAATGTTAGTGTAATCTGTTAACAATGCACATCATACCCGTCTTTTATGCAAGTACCAGATAATAGGTGTCATGTCATAAAATATTTTTAATATGACCACATTTGTATTTAACATGATCACAATTGAATAAAAACATTGTAAGTTAGGCCAGTTAATTGTAACAATTTAATTTCCACGGTTATTCAAAAAGAGAATAGCCTATAAGAACATTTAGGCTACATTGTCAAAGAAAAGACTTTAAGAACTCTAAAAAAACTCCCCCATTATAAACACTGACGCTGTCAATACACTGTATGATGATGAATCTCTTACTTACATCATACGCACATCTGCACATCTGTGTTTTTATAGTATTATTCATATACTATATTTGTTGTTATTTTGAACAAACTTGTATTTCTATATGTTTTAGTAATTAAGTAGCTAAATTTTAAGTAATTTTTACTTTATTTGCACTGCTTTCTCACTTATTTTTTTTTCTAACATTTAAAAAAAAAAATTCTATATAGCTTTAATTAGTTTCAAAAAGTATTTCAAAAAAATTTTTTTCATTTAATAATTATATTTCATTTTATTTCAGCTTTATTTCAATTACTGAAAATGATTTTGACAATTTCGTTTTAGTTACCAGTAACAACACTGATGTGTTTCCCCCCACATACAAACCCTTAGCTTTGTTAGCACTCTTTTTGGTACTCCGCACTTTCCGCTTTCCCTGCGGAGAGATGTTTCTCCAATTAACACATCCCAGAGCCTCCAGGAACAACTCACCCAACACACACACACACACACACACACACACACGTCCACAGTCCTAAATATAATTCATTGCTTTAATTTAAGATTTTTTATTTTTTTTTATTTTTTAGAAATCTCCATGTCTCCATTAATTCTTTACATGAGACCAGAGTGAATTGAGGAAATTGGTTTTCATTGTGTGAGTAATAAGTTACAGGAAGAGGAGGCTGATTATTAGGACACTGAAGAAACTTCATCCTGATTGCATTCACACTCACACTTCCTCTAGCCTACTTTCTCTTTTAAAATGTGTGTGTCTCATTGGATTAACAAGGTAAGGAGAGAAAAAGGTACAAAATTCATAAGTAGGTCTATTTTCGACTTAGAACATCATGCCACTGTTCTGGTTTAAGACAGCATCAAATGAACACTAAAAAGACGTGTCCCGAGATTTGAACACTAGTATGTGTCCTGGATATTAATTTTGCTCTGACTATTACTACACTGACAACAATGACATCATCATAAAATATTCATTCTGGATTGGGATTTTTTTTTTTTTTTTTTTTTTTTACATCTATACAGTTAATTTTAATTACTTTTGTTTCTTGCATCTATTTAACCTTCATTAGGCATCTGTTTTCTGTTTTGATTGTCTGACACTGACTGTAAAAAAAAGGCGTTTACATTTTCTTTCATTAGCTAAAACCTAATCAATACAAATCACCACGCTCTCCCAGCTGAATTAGGTGCCACGACCTATATTTCTTCAAACATAACAAAAGGTCTGCACTCTAAAGTCTTTTATTTGAATCAAAGCAGGGGATAACAAACATTTCAGCTATCTGTCTTCGTCAGTGTAACAATTCTTTGTTTCTCGATGATTATATAACAAACGACATACATCAGGTGATTATAATTAACCAATCCACAGACTCCACCTTAACATCATCAAAAATTAATTAATGGGAACAATACCACATCAGGCAAAAATGCCGTTCATAAACATAGTACCCCAAAAAAAATAATAATACAGAAAACATGAAAGGTCAAAATCCTAATTTCAACCCAAAGGTGACAGATTGTCTTTAAGTAAAACATCCCAAAATGTCTCTTTTTCTAAGAGTTTTTTTTTAAGTATCTCCACCACGGCAAGAAACGTTCACTACTTGAATGCCAATACTGTACATGTTAAGTTGTTCTATATCATGGTTACAATCAATAAAATGTCTGCCGAACGGAGAAGTGTCATAGACGCCATGTCTATGAATAGCTGATTTATGTTCACTTACTCTAATTCTTGATGACTTTGATGTCTTTTCTTTCCAATATACATCAATGGAAAAGAGCATTGAAGCAAATAAATAAAATTTTTAGTAAAACATATTATACAGGATTTTAATCTGATACACTTTTTTGTGGAAAGACATGTAAATTTTTACACTGTAACACAGAAGAACATGATGTACAATTCCGAAATATCATTGCATACAACATCTGATCTAACTAACATATTTGCCAAATTTTTAGTTCTTTTATAAGTGAACATCTGAGGATATTTGAAAACATCTTTTAATAATGGATCTGAAGTTAAGATAAAAGCCTAAAAAAAAAAAAAAAAAAAACTGAAACCCTGTTTTTTTGCTGTCTTGCAAGCACCAGTTTTTAATTCTGGACATGCATGTTTGTTTGTTTTTTACAGAAGACACCTTTGGAAGTGCATGTATCACTGGGTCTGTTTCTCACCTTTTTGTGTGGAGGGTGTTTGTCCGGTGGCCACGTTGCTGAGGTCTGCAGGCAAGCCCACATACACTCCACCATAGTTCCTCCTCTTCTCATCGTCCATTGATGAATCGTCCTGCCTGTGGGCCCACAACCAGAACAGAACCAAGAGATGATCCAATGGGCTGATGTAAGAGGCAAAAAGCACAACTTAGAAAAGTTTGTTGCTTTATTATCCATATTACTGTAAAAGTCAACCCTGTGGAATTTTAAAAAAATTTTTTAAAAAAGGAACTTAAATTAAAAAAAAAACCAAAAAAAAAAAAAAAAAAAAACTGAAACCCTGTTATTTTGCTGTCTTGCAAGCACCAGTTTTTAATTCTGGACATGCATGTTTGTTTGTTTTTTACAGAAGACACCTTTGGAAGTGCATGTATCACTGGGTCTGTTTCTCACCTTTTTGTGTGGAGGGTGTTTGTCCGGTGGCCACGTTGCTGAGGTCTGCAGGCAAGCCCACATACACTCCACCATAGTTCCTCCTCTTCTCATCGTCCATTGATGAATCGTCCTGCCTGTGGGCCCACAACCAGAACAGAACCAAGAGATGATCCAATGGGCTGATGTAAGAGGCAAAAAGCACAACTTAGAAAAGTTTGTTGCTTTATTATCCATATTACTGTAAAAGTCTCAATAGCAACAAACCTTTTAGCAGCCCTGGAGTATAAATGATTGCATTTGACTGAACAAATTTTGAGTATCATATCTGGCAAACTGTGTGGTCCATTAAGTCTTGAGGGGTCATGCATCAAATTAGGAGTTTGGAGAGGTTATCCTACAGAGAACCTTGATTAGAAGCTCTGATAATTGATTAGCAGAGCTTTTAGTATGGCAAGTCTAACATTGTTCTCAAAAGACTTGTGAACATGGTGTTTCAGTGATGGTGTTTTTGTGGTGAGTGTGTTTTTTTAGTGGCAGTCAAGGACTTGATATGTGCACGCGAGACTCTGTCCTGCTGTGTGGGTGCTTGTTGTTCAGATGTGAGAGAATAATTCCAGGAACTGTTTGGAAAATGACAGGCAGTGTTCAAAACCCCACAATGTTTTTTTCTAAGGGAAATTGATTGACAAGCAGTTCCAAAAACTGAAGGACACTGCGAGGATTACCAGTATCTTCCCTCCTGGTTATATATTCTCTCTTTCTGAAGTCAGAGCCTTTGAAAAAAAAAATGACGAGACTTCAGAAAAAAATGAATCCACCGCAAACGTACAAAAATTTGTCATCACAATACCAGCGTTACCTAATACCAGTATATTGTTATGTGAGTATTGTTACTTTTATGTGTAATATTGTTAATGTAATAATATAATATAATAACTGTAATTAATATAATTGTTAAAGTTTAACCATCATATTTCTGTGCATCTGTGCATACAGTACATGCACATACATTTTTTTTTTATTATGTGAAAACTATAGGTGCCACGGTATATTTTTACTGTCCTGGTAATACTCACACATCTATGGCTGACTCAGATGGACCTGTGGAAATAAACAAACACACAAATTAGGCATGCTATATGTTCCTTGATCATTATATACAGTATACAGTATACACACGGAGTCATTTTAAAAGAACATATTTATTGCTCTCTTGAATCTGATTCATCTGCTTAACTGACATTTCCACTTGCTTGAAAGAAAACGGATTGATTAAAAGTGGATTGATTAAAAATCAGTGCAAGTAATTATGTAGTTATTGTGTTATTACAATGTAATAAAGATATAGGGAAAGTGTTGTTGGGCAGATTTGTCATTCGCTGATTCGTGAGAGCTCCATCCAATGTCTGGTCAATCAAACTATGAGTCATCAGCGAACACTGGTGTGTGTGTGTGTGTGTGTGCACGCACGCGTGCAAGTACAGTTCTTAAAGTTCTGACAGGTGGTTATGTGTCTATTAATATCATATATGAATGATAGGGAAGGAAAAATACATATTGGCTAGCTCTCCACAGAAATATTATACCATAGACTTCATTACATCATTACATTACAATCAGTCACAACATTACATTGTTAAGATATACTTTGATTATAATCAAATACTATAACAATTTGAAATAAATGGAAAAAATTTTTTGTAAAGTACAATCTAGCTAAAATCCATGAATTCCTGCAGACACAAGTTTGATTTACAATGCAAATAACATCTTTTCATCGCCCTGTAATGCTTAAAATGCTATTCAAAATGACTGTGTTTGATGACTCCACTAAGACCCTCACAAAGCAGTTCATATTTATTCATGCCCATTCCTGCCTCGGCTCCTGTTAATTTGTGTGTGTGTGTGTGTGTGTGTGTGTGTGTGTGTGTGTGTGTGTGTGTGTGT
>NW_015505180.1:2232038-2308857 GCF_001515645.1 Sinocyclocheilus grahami
GTCTGAATGTGTCTATGCTGCTATACTTCCTGCGCTTCCCTTGAGAGAGAGAGAGAGAGAGAGAGAGAGAGAGAGAGAGAAAGGGGAGGAGGTAAATGTAGGTGCTAAGAATTATTCCTCCACCCTGGCAAGGTTACCCAGGTAACAGAGATTGTGTTTGTTTGTTTGTGTGTGTGTGTGTGTGTGTGTGTGTGTGTGTGTGTGTGTGTGTGTGTGTGTGTGTGTGTGTGTGTGTGTGTTGGGAAGAGGGCTGATAGCACTGTTGGAAAGGCAAAGCTAATTACAAGAATAAAAATACATTGTGTGCAGTTTCACATTCTCTTTAGATTAGTGGTTCTTAACCAGAGGTCAAAGCAAACTTGCAAAAAAAAATTATTATAACAAATTATAGTTAATATATGAACATTAATAATAACAATAATAATAATGTTTTTTAATAATTATAATACATTTTCACCACTTTATTTTTTTTGTTGCATTTTGCATATTAATAAATACATTGACATATATAGTATATTAATATGTAATAAATATAAGAACAATAATAATTTTCCCACACAAATGTATTACTATTATTATTATTAATTTAACAATAAAAATGATAAAACCAACATATAGTCCAAAATTTAAACTAACATTTTGTATGCTTTGCAATTTGCATATTATTACTATTTCTAATCATAAATATTAACATATCTAGTATAATCATCATCATCATATATAAATTTTTAAATATTAATATGTTGCTAATATATTATTAATAATCATATATAATAATATATATATTATAATATACATATTATCTTTAATTTAAGTTTGTATTATAAGTTACAAAGGTTGAGATCTGCAGATAAACAACACAATAATTACAGTGATGTATACTAGACAGAAGTATGTTGCATGTGAAAATGGTAGAATGACAGATATAGGAGCAGCACTCAGCATCACACAGCAAATGTCTCCGTGCTCTCAGCCTTTTGCCAGTTGTTTTAGCAGGCAGGTGAGGACATTGACTAATTATACATGCTGCTCTGGGTGGAAATGGTTCTCTGAGTCGTGTACAACATAGAACAAAACAAAACAAATAAAAAAACAGAACACTGTGGTGATCAAATGGCAAGAGGATCTGACCAGTGAAATGAATAACGCCACATACAGCATCAGAAAAGAATAAAGACTACAGCACAGTGCTTTATCTGTTATCTGTGGAAGCTTGTTGACAAACTCAGATTTGTAAGATTGTCAGAATTGAGATAAAAGTCACTTTAAAAAAAAATAATTCTGTGGCAGGAAAAAAACAACAACTGAGATGTAAACTCAGAATTGCAAGAAAAATAGCGAGAATGAGTTTCTATCTTGCAATTCTGACTTTTTTCTTCAGAATTGTGAGTTATATCTTGCAATTATGATTTTATATCTTGCATTTCTGTCCGAATTGTGAAATAAAAAGTCACAATAACTTAATTTTTTTTTTACTTACAGTGGGGAAAAAAAGTATTTAGTCAGCCACCAATTGTGCAAGTTCTCCCACTTAAAAAGATGAGAGAGGCCTGTAATTTTCATCATAGGTATACCTCAACTATGAGAGAGGTGGAAACAGGCTACCATCGTTATTCGATTTAGTGTGGATAGCAACTACTGATTAGATCTGTAAAGTTGTCTTCATCCTTTTAAGGTGGATACATTTTAGAATATAACTTATTTTCTTATTCTCTCTCTCTCTGTATTCAACCGGTAGTGAGTCACACACTTGGCCTTTTCACAAGCGTTACTTCTCTTCACTGTGCCTCCACTTACATTAGATTAAAACTCCCTGAGAACGCTTAATGCTTTAGAGTCAGCAGGTCAGTCTACAGTCTAAATTTAGACCTTGGACTATTCAGCGCTATTCTTAGTCACGGAAAGAAGGGCCGTTTTTGTTTTGTACTTTCCCATCACAGGAGCAGTTAATGATACAGAAGGAACATAATTAATTGATTTCTCCCTCCTTTTTTACTCTAGAATGGGTGTAGTGAAGGATTTGTGCAGCAGAGGGCAGTATATTAACGTTGTTAACAAGTGTTTATAGCTCATTTACAGTAGGTAAACAAATGTGATACTGGCATTCTATTCCTGGAACAAAACACCAACTTTCAAAATAAACCTCACATTAAGAGGCAGAACCTGAAGAGGAAAGCGCCTGAAAATACCTGGAAAGTGAAGTGAACAAACAACTCCAGCACACAACATCTAATGTAATGTCCTTTAGCTTGTTGGCCTTCAGTAAATGGCGTCACAGCCTCGTCTTTATGTTGGAGTTAACTCACATATGTCCATGTTTGACTCAGGCTGAGGACAGGTAGTGATCAGTGTCCTAGTTTAGCCTGAAAGCTCTCAGGCCTTCAGGCAGGACCATTCAGGAGAAAACAACAATTAATGCCTATACTTAAAAATAAAGGGAAATAGTTAACCGTGTGGAGGGCTAGAAGGAGAGAGGGGGTTTGCAATCCTCTTTTTAAAAATTATTATTCCTATTCTTTACCATGACTGGACAGATCCAGTGCACAAACAACTAAACAATTATAAATGTTCTCATTTTCCACACAACTGACATACTCCGTTCCAGATCGGATTTCAGTCAGTGTTCCTTGCCGACATGCAAAAAAAAAAAAAAAAAAGAAAAACTTTATTTGGGACTATTTTTGATGGCAGAGGGGGAAAAAATACACAGTGCTGTTGTACTGAATATCAGCACATATAGTGCAACATCGAGTCCAACAGCATTCGAGTTCCTGTAAAACAGAGTTACTTTATATTTATATACTATTATAGTTTTTATTAACATTGATGAGCTTTTATTTTTACATTATCATTTTAAATGAAAAAAAATTTTTTGGACATTTTTATTCGTTTTTTTGTTATTAGTCTTTTAAAAATATATTTCTAAATAGTTTAAAATTAGTTTTTTGTGCTTAAAATTTCATTTAGTTACCAAAGCGACATTCCAAAGTTTTTCCGCATGTATTTTATTTCAGCTTTTTTTTTTTTTAATTAACAAAATTTTTTTTTTTGTTTCAGTTTTAGTTAACGATAACACCGCTGTAAAGTTACTTGTATAAATATTCATGTTGTAATATTTCAGACTGGTGCATTCATTTCCTGATAAGCACATTAACACTGACAGTAATGGCTTGGACATTATACAGTACAATCCATTTACAGTCACTCCCACCTTCTGCAGTAAGAGAATGTGATGGCATCCTAATCTACATACATCACAAATACCATTTCTTCCTTTAGTATTGGTCTCTAGACAGAAGATGCTTTCAAATGCACCTTTTTTGGACTTGATTTATTGATCTTATCGCCTCCAAATTTGTTAAAACACTCAGTTGTTACCCAAAATCTCAACATTTGGCCCAGCAATTGTGTATTGTTGCTTGAAAACAAACACTTACTGTGGGGACCACTGAACAAACTGAGTTGATTAGATATTAATGGGCATCAAATTAAGTATCCATTACTAGTTAGTATTAATATTATAATTTTACCACTCACATAACAATAAAATGATTGTTTAAATGACTGATATATGGGCTATATTAGAAATGATTAGTGTTTAACATCATTTAACAGGTACATTTAACAGTACATTTAAAGAAATAGCGAACAGTTCTCACAAAAACACAGAAACATGATTAAGGACCCTATTGCAATTTTAATGCAGACACAATCACCACACAATTGATCATTATTACTTGTATTTGTAAGGCACTGCCTGGTAAGGAAAGGCAAACGAGAAGCTTTACAATAAGCCATTGACACGGTCATAGCTAGACAACACAGAAGAACTGGCAGGAAGAGCGAGAAAAAGGAGAGAAGAATAAGAAATCTTGGCAGTTGGTCTATATTTACAGTTCAAAGGCATTTCCTGCTGTGTCCATCATGCTCAGAATGGGCGGTGCCAGCCTCTGATTGGCTGCAGTGCGACTTTGTCACCGCCTACCAAAGGCAACACAAGTCACACTAGTAAAGTTCATGAAGAAACAATATTGTCCTCATTACCCTTTTGTCATTAAGAGTGTGAAGAGTTTGGCACATTTGAGTCAGAACATACAGGTAGGAAAACCGTACCATTTACAGATTCTATTAGACGACTTACCATTAGCTGCCTTACCATTATATCTTTTTTAGTAATTAAATTACACTTTAAACTTGATAATTTGATACATATAGAACAACAGAAGCTTTAGGTGGTTGCGGACAGCTGCAAAACATTTATTTAAACTTTGGTAAGCTCTAAATGAAAAATATAACAATTAAAAAAAAAAAAAAGTTTGTGTTTTCAAAATAAAATAGTACCAATAAACAAAATTTAAATTCTAGGATATCATGATTTAATTGGCAAATGAGTCGCTCTCAGTCCAAACTCTTGCTGTTAAGGCAAAGTCGCGTTCGTATTTCATTATCACATTCAAGAAAATTCTCTACCATACATGTGTTACTCATTTCTTAAGAAAGGCAACCAGCAATGCAAACTTCCTTGACCAAATCAAATATTGTTGATTTAAAATACAGAATCATAACTGTGTCATAAAATAAGGCAAGCCATGTGTCAAAGTGCACATATATAAAAGCAAACATGGTACAAAACAAAAACGCAACTGCTGGATCAGACACCAGAGCAAGGGGAGATAAAAGCTTCTGTGGCTTTTGTTCTGAGTGTCTGTGTGTCATGGATCAAAAATCAGACGTTTCTTTGCACTATGACTGAATTAGAATCGGACTTGATGACATTACTGTACGCCAGGGGTGTCCTGCAGAGTTTAGCTCAAACTTGCCTCAACACACCTGCCGAGAAGTTTCTAGCATGCCTAGTATAACCTTGATTAGGTGGTTCAGGTGTGTTTAACTGGGGTTGGAGCTAAACTTTGCTGGACAGTGGCCCTCCAGGACCGAGTTTGGACACCCCTGCTGTACGCAATCACCGATAAATAAGCTAAAAATATTTGGGATTGACAAAAAAGCACTGGCTCGGACGTCAGCATCACAAACACCTATACAAACTGATAGTTGTACCACAAACTGAACCGTGAGCCAACGGCATCAAAGCACCCACAGGATGTGACATCACTGCACAGGAATGAGAGTGGCGCTTAAAATACACCGGGAATCAAAACAGCGGGCTTCCACAGAAACAATAATCAATCTCTTTTGTCTTGAGTGTAAAAATATAGCAATCACCAATAAATAAGCTAAAAATATTTGGGAGGGACAAAAAAGCACTGGCTCGGACGTCAGCATCACAAACACCTATACAAACTGATAGTGGTACCACAAACTGAACCGTGAGCCAACGGCATCAAAGCACCCACAGGATGTGACATCACTGCACAGGAATGAGAGTGGCGCTTAAAATACACCGGGAATCAAAACAGCGAGCTTCCACAGAAACAATAATCAATCTCTTTTGTCTTGAGTGTAAAAATATATTTACATATATTACTATTTTAATTCATCTACACAGGAAGAATATACTGAACATCTGATTATTGGCATAGCAGAACACAAAAATAAATGTTGGGTTTTCATTGTGCAGGTGCTGATCTGAGAAGTACCATAGTGAGTTTTCGCTCTCCTCGACGGTTGTGATGTTCCCCTCAGGTCAGAGTATATTATATTGGTCCCTCTGAGCAAAGCTGAAAGCCGAGTGGAGAGGAAGGGTCTGCAATTAGTCTGTGTTCCTCCTCGCTTTATCTTTCACTCGACAGAGCGGAGGCTCCAAAAACAAGAGTCCTCCAGAAGGTCTGTTCTTATTTCTGAGCCCATTAAATTGAGCTCTGTCTTGGATTTAGTAGCACTTCCGTCTCCTTTCTTGAGTCTGGGCTCCTCGCCACTAAAGGTCGGTCACTTTATTCTCTAATGCGGCGGCAATCTGCTGCAGTCTGAGGGTCAGCTGTTTGCTCTGGGCGGCAGGATCGTCCTCCAGCGATGAGATGATCTATGGATGGAGTGGCAAGAGACAGAAATTTGTACCGTTTACTTGTTGATCGCAAGAAAAAGAAAAAAAAGTGTACCAGAGTACTGTAAGTGTGCAGGTATGGAAATGGCTGGAGTTCAACACACATACTCTGATGTGTAATAACACCTACCCCATCGTAGTACTTGCTGGCATACTGATAAAGCTGGTGCAATGCAACCTGGGTATTCAACTTATCTGTATGAGACTGGAAAAAGATAAGGAGTTAAATTTGCCGTTTACAATAACATGCATGAAATAAAATGAAATACAATATAATCATACAAAAAATTACATAACATTTTAAAATTAAATAAAAATGAGAAAAATATAGAAATAAAACAAAATAAAAATGACAAAATAAAATAAACATGACAAAATCTAAAAGAGAAAATTACATAAAATCGAAGAAAAAAAACTACTAAAATAAAAATATACAAAAATTACACTAAATAAAATAAAAAAAATAAACATGAAAAAATATAAAAAATTAAAATCACAAAATATAAAACTGCATAATGCATAAAATACAATATGAACGTGAAATGATACATTTATTAATAAAACAAAATAAAATGCAAATTACATTAACTGACATTAACATTAACTGAAAATGACAAAACAAAAACATTTGGAAAATAATAAAATAAGATAATGAGAAAAAATTAAATGACAAAATAAAATAATAAAATACAAATTACATGAAATAAATTATAAACTTATAAACAAACTTACCCGTGAAACTTCTGCAAGGTGTGTGTTCATGTCTTGGTCACTGACTGGAACCATCTGACGGATGCCTTTATAATAACTGAAGAGCACAGAGAACATGAGTGTGGTGGTGGTGTTGTTTTTTCAACTGTGATAACACATGTACCAACTGATGAACAGAACAGAAACCTACTCATCAACCATCTTCTTGTAAGTGGAGATTTCCTTTGCATAAAGCAGCTTGTTGCTGGGAGACTCCTGTGAAGGAGAGATCAAGAGAGGAAACATGAAACAGAAAGCCAAGACGAAATTATAGGATTGATAAACTACAACTTCAACTCTTGCTGCTCACCCGGGTAAGTTTGTGCTCAGTCTTGGTGCAGGCGTCCATGAAGGTCTGGGCGATGACGGACAGAGAGGCGTCCACCACTTCAGTCACATGAACGTCAAAGATGAAGTGAGGGTTTTTCAAAATGTTCACCCAAAACCGGAGAGGCAGACTGAAGAAACAAACACACAGATCCATGTGCATTTATTTCTTTGCAGACGCATTCTTATTAAATGACTTGCAAGGACAAAACAAAACAAAACTATAATTGAACATTTAAAAAATGATTGTTAGTATCAACATTTACAGGTGGAATTAAAAACAAAATAGAATAAAATAATAAAATAAAATTTGTAGGACTGCAAAAATACAAATAATATATAAAATATCATATATAATTTAAATAAATATAAATAGTTTGAAGGACAGTCTACCAATAATTTCTTCAAACTACATTTTTTAAGATACTCAGGACACAAATGGAAGTAAAATATTAATATAAAAACTGCCCAGATTTGTCAGTAACACTAAAGACAAAATGAAAACCCAAGGTAAAACTTTTTTTTATCTCAAGTCTATCTTTTAAATTAAGCACAAAGTACCAATCAATTTAGCTTAATGAAGACAAGCTCAACAAACCCTCTACTGAATAGAAATGTCATTTTATTTTAAATGAGGCACTGCTTTTGTTTAAAGGTATCTAATAGCTTTATCTTCATTCCTCCAGAGCTGTTTTTTTTAAATCCCTTGATCTAATGCATGTATCAGCACCTCCTCATTCAATCAAAGAACATCATTTTTCAGAGAGAGAAAAAAAAGTAATCTCAGAGTTTGGAGTGAGATTTTAATATAACAACATCCCAACGGCCCTTTTGGGAAAGGAGTTGCGAGCGATCCATACAGAGTCAATACCAGAGTCCCGTTGGCCTCGAAACAAACCCTTGAAAACAAATCAAATCCTTTTTCGTGACTTACCCAGCAGTCACGGTTCTTCTGCAAAACAATAATGAGAGGAGTAATTTAATGGACCGCTGATGGGGATGGGGATGTGAAAGAGAAGTGTGCACTTCAAGCACGCTGATGCAGACTTCAGCTGTCAATCTCTCTGCTCATCGAACAAGACACACTGTGAATATTTTATCAGGGCTCAACAAAGCCTGCATAAGCATAAGTGAGTTTTCAAATCTCTGCTGCACAGGACGGTTTATTATTATGAGAACTGTAAAGTTGTGGTTAGTTATATGTGAACAAGTACCTAGTTATGAATAGATACTATTATAATTTGTCCCAAAAGTTAGGAAATGTGTTTTAATTCAATTAATTCATTGTGAACGTTAACTTTTTAATCGCAAGAGTTCATGGGTCAAGCCAGCATAAAATGCAGTACCATAATTGATGATAAATGAAAGACAAGTAAAGACGGATGGCTGTCACGTCTGTACATGTGAACTGTCGCGCTCGTGTGAATTCATGAAGCAGAAAGCTGGTTTTAGTCACAGAAAGAATGTCTGTCACTTTAAACAACCACCTCCTGCTGTGCACATATTGTGCAAAATAATAGTGGCATCCTACTGTATATGATACATTCATGCACAACACAGCTTTACTAACTAATGTAATGACACAGTTGCATTCATTCAGATAATGCTGAATCTAAATTTTAGGCTGCACTGATTATTTGTCATAATATAATATAATATAATAAAATATAATATAATATAATATTTGCAGTAAATTTACAATTAGTTATTATTATAATTATTAATAATATAATTAAATATATGTATTTATAATAATATATATATATATATATATATATTGTGTATAATAATAAACAAAATATTTTTAAATTAAATATAATTATTTGTTATTTAACTTCACAATATTATATAATATAGGCAGCAAATTAACTTTTTTCTTCTTTTTTTAGGACATTTTTAAAAAGTCTTTGCATTTTTTTCCCCATACAATGAAAGTTAAAAGGGTGAATTTACAGTTAATTATTATATTAAAAATTTAAATAATATATTTATAATACTATACAATAACATTTTTAAAAGGAAACCTTTGTCATTTAACTATAATATAATATAATATAATATAATACAAGAGCCCAATGTTGTTTCGTACTCCACTGAATTTCACTGTATAATAATAATTTTAAGAGAGAAAAAAAAACAGCTTCTTTAAAAAAAATTCCATTTTTAAATGAACTGTCCCTTTAAGTGTTTCATACCTGTTAGTCTTCCATATGTGGATGGTCTCCTCATCAACGTTGTCATGTTTTTGTGCTTGTTCGTCCAGGAAGTCAAAGAAATACTTGACTGCAGGAGGAACCACGGTCCCAGAACACAACACATTGCGGAAGAAATCATCCACAAACTGCTGCAGCGTGCCCTGTAACACAAGCACATCACAGTGCATCACTATCTAATTCAATTTCCAATTCAATTCATGTGAATGAATACAAACATTTCAAATGTAAGTAAATATCCAGTCTAACCCACCTTCATATAGAGGAGTCTGGTCAGGTAAATCTCAGTGATGGCTTTCGTCGTGGCCTTGTCTTTCATACTCCTTCTCTTTGATTTCACTTCATCCAACTCATCTGCCGGTCTCACCAGGTGAAATACTTTATCATCCTCCAGCAAAGCATTTCCTGTTCATCACAAAACAAGCACATTTGAAAGACTGATTGCTCTTCCTGTTTGGAGAACAGTTATTTTAGGCATACTCGAGCAGCCCATTAGTCTGGGTTCAGTTCTAGTTCACTGTCTATTTAGTGCGCCAGCAGATTTGAGCCATTCTGTTTTTCCATCATTAAGGACTGTCAATATGTTTAGACTATTAAGGGGGATCAATTAGAAGCAATGCACTGGTGTCATTAAAATACAACTGGAGTAGTTTAAGACTTAACTGAAAGTCACTAACTTTCTTCATGGTTGTCTTGGTTCTGGTAGAAAGACTGCTGGGTGTGCAGAACTCGGGACAAGACCAGGGTGGCACCATTCCTCACCTAATACACACAAACAAAAATATAGCACAACATATATTCATTTTAATTAAGCAAGGAATAATATGAAATCACACAAAGTGATCTACAACCAGAGAGAATTTTTTAAAAATTAAAAAAAAATTTTTTGAATTAAACATAAAATAAAGCCAGTAATTGAATAAAACAAAATACACACATAAAAATTTTTAATAAATAAAATAAAAATCTGTGATCAAATAAAATTAAATATACTGTATGTTTTATATACTTTGGCCACAAATAAAGTAAAATATTAATAAAAACTGCCAGGCTTGTCAGTAACACTAAAGACAAGATGAAAACCCAAGGTGAATTGGTTTGTGTATAACTTAAAACGGAGTAAATTATACTTAATATTGCACTGTTTATATTAATTTATTTTTTTCTAAATAATGGATTGACTCTGAAATCCAAGTCTACTTGTAAAATTAGGAACAGAGTACAAATGAATAAAATAAAACATAATAAAAATTGAGCACAGAGTACCAGCCAATATAAACAAACAATCAAATAAATAAATCCCTGTGATGAAATAAAATAAATGATTGAAATAAGTTTATCAAAATCAAACAATTTTAATTAACTGACAGTAATAGCACAGTGAAATGTGCTCGTCAAGAGAACATTAATCAGAACATAAAATGTCATTACTTTCAATACACTGTGAGTGTTTATGTGTGTATCCATGTGTAAATATGCACTCACATTGTAATGGGCCAGTGTGTTGATTCGTTTCCATCTTCCCTCCTTCTGTGATGTCAAATCCAGATCGGACAGGATCTGCCCTGTAGAGCCAGGACGCCACTCTGTGGCAAGAAAAGAAATTACGTCTTACAACACAGTCAGAGAGAGAAAAAACAACAAGCTTGGCACAGCATTACACTTGACAACCTGAGAAGAACAAAATCCCTGGCTGGTTTTTCTCTACACTCCTTCATTTAACCAGATTTATCTGTCTGATGGATGATGCGAGACATCGGCTTTAACAATTCAGCACATTTAGAAGAACAACTCATTAAGAACTGCATGAGTGCCGACCGACATGCACAAGATCCCACCATTAATCAAACCGCTCTCTGTTCAGAATCGAGTCTTCCTCCAGTAATTTTAAATGCAGTGCATTGTTAATAAAAAGAGCTATTTATGCGTGTTACTTTCATAAAGTTGGAAGCTTTTGGAAATTTCCCTGCCGTAATGAATCAAATGCAGCTGGCCAAGTCTAACCAAGTGCGACGCTGTCCACCGTGGGTCTCTGGGAGTAGGGCAGATTCCTGTACACCTGTTCGATGATCTTCTCCTTCACTTGGGAGATGGAGTCACAGTTCAGGACTTTGACAGGGGTCACATCGGGACCTTCGCCGTGAACCAACACCTGCAGGGTCTAGAGAGTTCAAACATGCTTTAGTTTACTGATACCAACTGTACAAAGATCACCACACCAAATACACAATTAGACTGAACAAACTGTTAGAGGCAAGAATCACCAATTACAAGTCAATTACTTCAGCGTAAATCTTGGTTGCATGAGAAATTCAACAAAATTAGAGAGCATTTGTTTGTTTTCCCAGATCTCATGATTCTTTTTCCTCCGAGTGGTTTCCTCCAGCGGATAATGGCTGCTCAGTCCCAGAGGAGCAGTGTTACGCTCGTGAATGAGATTACAGACTCACTGCTGGCCAATAAAAGGTGTTAGGAGAACAATGATGGACACACTAACACTGTCTCCGCTTTCCCGAGTCTCTCTTACAGCGAGACCCATTCTGTATTAACAAGCTTTCTCTTGAATAGGTCCCTTACTGACCATTTCTACAAAGAAACCATCTTTGTACAGTCTTTGTAGACACATAAGCCGTAAACAGACATGCCACACACTTCAAAACCAAGTTTGGATGCTAAAATGTGTCTTACGGGTAAGAAATTATACTGAAAACCACTAGTACTCACCAAAATGGTGTACTCCACATCATCCCCTAGAAGTCCGGTGTCGTTCAGCGTGTATTTGGCTTTCTTCATCTTGGCATCAACTGGACCTTTTTCCACCTGGTGTTTAATGGCCTTAAAGAGCTTATAGAGCGGCTCACCGGCTGAGTCCTGTGAAAAACACATTAGTCAGCCTTCACAGCTAGAAAACAATTTCTGCAATTCTATTCATAGCATAACTGCTCACCTTTAGGAACTGGTAGAGACATATGGACATCCAGTTACACAACATCCTCTCCACAACCGTCTCGGACCTAAACAGGAAACATAGGCCGATGATTTAATTTGTCAGTACATGCAATACCTTAAAAATGGCTTTAACTATTGTCTCACGTCCTGATAAATTACAATCTTCATTTGAACGATCCTGACACTGATTGCTTGAAATCCCCAAAAATATATTTTCTCAAAGTCTCATTTCACTGAATCACAAAACTTTCTATAGACTCCTAGAGCACAGCATGCCAAAACATACAATTCAATCTTCTTTTGAACGATCCTGACATCGATGCTTGACATCCCCCAAAAAATCTTTTCTCAATGTCTAATCTCAGTGGTGGCACTAAACCACAAAGCTTTCTATAGACTCCTCGAGCATACAACGCAACCTGAACGATTCACAAACAACTGACTCTTATGAGTGGTTTTGTTTAATGAATGGTTCCAAAAGTCATGTTGCCAGTCTGAAACACAGCCCTGTATAATTTACAGCATCAGCATAGAGAACATTTCTCTCTATGTAAGAATACGTAAGCAAATGGATATTATAACTAAAATATACCTGAATAAATCTACGTCAAATCAAAACAGGAATCAAACTGAATTAAGAGCTTGTGAATCAGAATCAAATTGAATCAGGAACGATCTACTAAAGTGTTCTGACTGAGTGGTTTCAGCAATTGCAAAGCTGTTTCTAGGGTGTTTAATGTGGTTGATAGGTGGTTGTTTACTAGCATAAACCAAAAGGGCCAAGTCTATGATATTCTGGTCCAAAGTCCAGGAATTATTTATCCGTATGCAAGTATGACTGCATAGAAATGTTAAAGCTAAGTATGAGCAACAATAATGGCAAATTATGTGAATTTGTTATGTAGTTGGTTCTGACCTGCGGAGCATGAGTTTAGGGTTCTTGCTGTGGACATATTCCTCCATCAGCTCCAGCAGGAGGGTTCTCATGATGTCTGTGTAGTACTCCAGCTTGCCATGTAGTGCCACCATCAACAAGGAAGCAAAGTAAACCTTATTCCTAGCATTGAACTCCTGCCTGCCCTCCAGGGTACGTATGAACTAAAGCACAAAGACATGAATACATAAGTCAGCTTATACATCAAATCCAGTAGTACGTAGACATGTCAACAGAGCAATTTTATTAGGTTGAGGTTGAGGATCTCACATTGATGAGGAAGGTTTTGCTGTTCAGGAGATTAGAGAACTGGTTGAGCGCCTGGTCTACGATGGCTCTGCGGGATTCTGGGATGTCCAGCTTACCGGTGATCATGACATCTTTGGCTCCATCTTTGGAGGGCAGGAAGAAAACGCGGTTGGTGTAGTTCTTGTAGTCCAGGAATGGGATTCGAGCTTCATTCAGATCACTAGTGTGGTCCTCCATCTCTATCATAAGATCTAAGAAACACAGAGAGTTAAGTGTCATATACAAGTTGAAGCTTTCAGAATTACAAAACCCATCCTTGCTCTTTTAACAACTTGCCTAAACAGGAAATATTTGCTGACAAATAAAAATGCCATAAACTATATGAGAAGCAGGAACATCTCACTTGTGAACTCTTTTTTACAGCGATCACGGACACTCTCTTCTAAATTCGCCAGCTGATTTTTGATCTTCTCATACTCTCGTTCAGCCTGCTGGCTTTTCCTCCTGCACACATGCAAACACAAACATTATTTTTAAAATTTCCTTGAATCTAATTTACTTCTAAATTGCTGCAGATTATTTTTTAAATTAATTATTTATTACTTTTAATGATAGTACAGAGAAAGAGGACAGTAAATGCAGATCATAGGTTTATTTGCTGTTCTGTCTTTGTACATTTTAATTTATGGCTTTATTATTTTTATCTACTTAATTGACTGATTATTACTGATTATTAATTTGATTAAATACAATATCTGTTTTAGAGAGAGAGGAAAGGGAATCTAGATAATAAGTTTATTTGCTGTTGACAATCAGAGTGCACTTCAATTTGTTTTGATTTTCTTGTATTTAATCCACTGATTTATCTATTATCTGTTTACTTTTTTAATTTATTTACCTTTTTTAATGTATTTTTTATTGATATTAGAAAGAGAGGACAAGAAATGATGGAGGGAATGAGACCGTATTGAAAGAAGGAAAAAAACACTTGAGCAATATGTCTGATGCGCTACTTTGAAATTAAAGTTATTAAGTTCACATTATTACATAGTCTGGTGAACTCAGAGGCTTGTTACCTGTAGCAATAGATCGACACTGCAATGAAGAGGACCATGGGAATGAGAACAGCAGGAATGATGATGTAAAGAGGAACCTCGTATTTCCTCTCAAAGCGAACAGAGCCGACATTCCACTCTCCGTTTCCGAATATGATCTGAAAAAGACAAGAAACGTTGAACACAGGGTAAAACCAGTGAGAATAAGTGGGATTAAAAATTGAAGAGAGCAATTTCTGACCATCAGCTCCATAGCCTCTGAGCTGGTGTCTCTGCGGTGGCGTCTGGAGGTGGATTTCGGAGGGTTGGAGGGGGCCACGAGGAACAGCTTATCGTCCTCCAGGATCGTCACCGCGCATGACACATCGCCCACAAACGCCTGGGCCTCTTTGGCAGTCATGGCTTTAGAAAAACCTTTACCCTGCATCAGAGAAAAGCAATGAAGCAGTGATTTTTTTTTTTAAAGAATATTCAGCCGTTACAGAAACGAAAGTCCCTTTAAGGCATAGCTTTTTATTTCATATTTTTCTAAGAGGCATCCAAAATCTGTCATTAGCAAAAACACTTGCATGAACGCTGATGATGCTGTTTTCCGTGATGGCTTTATCTGTCAGCATATCAAACGAGGGGTCTTGATGGTAAACAAAGTCCGTCAAGTTCTCCACCAAGTTGTCCAGCTGGATGATCGTTCTTAAGGACTGGTTTATGTATGTCTTGTTCACAGCTGGAGAGAGGAACTCCAATATGGTTTCGCTCTTGTTGCTAAATTCTTGAACGAACTGCGGGAAAGAAAACAAGTTAGTTTATCTCTGTATAAAACACATTTCACAAATGTCTGAGCACTAAAAAAGAAATAAGACAGCAGGCTGTCAGCTGCGTGATGAATGTTGCTTATTAACATTAAGAGAAGTGAGACGGAGGAAAGGAAATATTAGGTAGATGCAGACAGAAGAGAGAGAGAGAGAGGAAACTCCTCAGCTTGAAACTGAGCAATGGGTTTTTACATCCAGACATTTGATCAAAAAAAGGAAATTACATAAAAATGAAATGCTGACATTTCTTAAGAGCCAATAAATAACATCTGACAGAACAAAAATAGGAAACCTGAAGATTTCAAATGAAAGCACAAGCGACATTGAGTAAGTAAATAAGAACTTACATTTCAACCTTTTCAAAGTTATCGTATGGCTTCAAAAGACTCTGAATACAGAGCACAATTTGTTTAGGCTATATTTATGGTGCTTTTTAAAAATCCATTTTGAAGCCTGTGGTCACTACAAATTGGAAAATAACCGTTTGCTTTTTGTGCTCCATGGACAAATAACATCTAGTGTTATTTTAGTATTAATTTTAAACTATAATAACAGACATTAGAATTTTAAATCATATATTTTTTTATATTTTCAGTTTTCATTTTAAATGTAGTTTGTTTTAGCAATTTTATGGGCTTTTGTCATTTTTATTAGCTATAGTTTTTTTTTCTTTCTATTTAGCTTAAATTTTTTTGTTGTTGTTTTTGTTTCAAAAATGTTAGTACTTCAACATACTTTTTTTTAGTTAGTTGCCAAAACAAAATTTCTAATTTAATAATTTTAATTAATTAATTATTTATTCATTTGAATCTAATATTTATATTTTATTTTGCTCACTGTAAGCGACCACAAACTTTACCACAGAAGGGTCCAAAAATGATCATTACAAACATTACACGCACCTCCACGTTGCTAGACTTGTGACTGAACTCGTCAGAAGAGGGCAGCACTCGCATGGTGGCTCTCTGCACCTGATCAAATCCAGATCCCATCACTATGATCTTACGACCTCCGCTGAAAACACACAAACATACAGGCAGACATGTAATACTTATGTACACAGCCCTATATTCTCACCCCTGAACCATTAAATACATGTAGAAATATTATTTGTGATCATATTTTCAAAGACATGGCATTCAAACTTTGAAATGCCCAATAGTGAGGCTGTATGTGTGAGCGAGGCTTAAAAATTGACTTACCAAACAAAGCTGGCCCGTGGGGTATAATCTGTAACTTTGGGATTGGTTGAGTATTCGAATCCGCTGACTTCTTTGGAAGTGTCCTTGCCGTACTTTACAATAACGGGAAACTTATCTGAAGGAATCTTCGGTCCTTTATATAGGCCTGTCATGCAGGTGATCTCCTGACCAAATGTCAACCTGCACGTTTAAAAAAACATAACGACACGATCAGAACTGGACAAAGATAAATCAAATCTGCTTTCTTACACCTAGTTACTCACACTTTACACGGCTCTCTGTCCACTGTGATGCTGATATCATCTATACTAGCCGTGTCTAGGTCCTGTCCCGTGATAGTGATGACAGTTCCTCCAGCAGCTGGGCCTTTAGAGGGGGACACAGCCTTTGGGAAAGGATCCTGGGGGGCGGGGGACAAAAAAAATTATAAAAAATTTGTTAACATTTCCTCACTCACAGCTCCAATAATAGCTTTTTTTTTTTTTTTACATCAGTCTAGCTTTATAAAACATTAATAAGGCTATGCTCACACAGTCAGTGGAAGAAAACATAAAATGAATGTCTGAAAATATATACGGTTCAAAAGTTTAGGGTTACTAAGATTTTTAAAAGATCATGTGACACTGAAGGCTGGAATAATGGTTGCTGACAATTCAGCTTTGCATAACTGGAATAAATTACACTTTTTAAGAAAACAGTCACTTGAAATTTAAATAACATTACTGTTTTTAATCATTTTTTTAATTAAATAAATGCAACTTTGCTGAACATAAGATTTTAAAAATCAAAAATACAATATCAGTTTCAATCGTACAACAGAAGTCTATCCTACTGAAAACTCTTGTGTTATGAATACTGGTGTGCTTTCAACTTAAAATAGCATTAAAAATTTAATAAAATATATAATAACTTTTAAAATGTGACTTATTTCCGATTTAAACTGAATATTCTGTTTGAAAACTAAAGAAAAATAAATAAATGAATAACTAAATAAAAAAATACATAAATATATAAACTACTTAAAAGTATATTTTAAAGAATGAAAACACAACTTTTCCTATTAGCCTGGAATATTTCTTAAATATTTCTTAAATAAACTTTAAGTAGCAAGATTTCCTTGGTCAACCATCAAACATTATGCTGGTTAACATCATTGGAATTCCTCTGTGTTTAAGCTGGTCTTTTCAGGTGGGCAATTTACTTAAAATTTACATAGAGAAAGGCAAAAAGGATTGAGGAAAATAAACAGCCATAAAGGACTCATCATAGAGAAAGCATTTACCCTGTAAGTGAATAACACCTGCGATTGTCCTGTTCTCCCTCCTTCCACCTCCACTTCCACTGGCCCGACAAGGCTGCGCTCATTGGGCAGGTCTTCAGGAGGTGCTGAGGGGAAAGGCCCAATCTCACACACAACACTGAAAAAAACATGGGTAGAACTGAATGATAAGCTAAACGGCTCTTTCTAACATACAACATGTGTTTTAAATGCTCTACACAACCAAAGTTACAAATAAACACCACTGTACAAAAGTTTGGGCTCAGTAAGATTTTGAGAGTACGTCTGTTAGCTCACCAAGGCTGTACAGTAAAAATGTGAAATATTATAAAGTAACTGTTTTCTATATTATATATTTTAAAATGTAATTTATTCTTTTAATGGCAAAGCTGAATTTTCAGCAGCTATTCCTCCAGTCTTAAGATCCTTCAAAAATCATTCTAATATATCGATTTTGTGCTCAAGAAACATTTCTTATGACGTTGGAAACAGTGCCGCTAAATATTTTTGTGGAAACCACAATTCATTTTTGCATGGTTCTTTTACATTTATTCGAAATAGAAATATTTGGTAACTTTAAATGTCTTTACTGTTACTTTTGATTAATATAATGTTACCTTGTTGCATAAAAGTAATAATTAATTTTTTTTAAATCCTACTGACCCCACATTTTTGAATGGAACCGTATATGCTGTGATACCGCATTCATCTAATATGGCAGTCATGCTGTACCTGGTACTGACGGAGTATCTCTCCGGCTGATGAGTACATGGCACTCCAGCTATGGTGATTCTCTTAATGTCCTCCTGCTTGATGCCCAAGTTAGAGCCTTTTATAGTGACAGAGATCTGTCCCTTCATCGGCCCATACCGAGGAACAATCTGGAATGAAAGCAGAACAGCACAGTTTATAGAGGCCTATACTACTCAAAACCATATAATAGAGAGTTAAAAAGATCACCCATAACCATTGTGCCCTTGAGTGATCCAGCTGCTTTGGAGAAAATCATTTGCCAGATGACAAATAATAAAACACCATCAGGCGCAGGCGGTGTGATCATTAGAGTCTCAGATGGATTCAACAAAACACTACAGTGAGAGACTGAGTTTGTGACTACCAGCGCAGCCATCTATATATCATTTAGGCATGAGAAATGGAGAATAGGATGAAAAGAAATGGTGTTTTCTAGTGAAGACGAAGAATAGAAATTTATGAAGTGCTTTTGAACCAGGAATGGTGAGATTGATAATAGCTGATTTCAGGCCAATGAGATATTCTTGGATGCATTTTGAGCTTAGCTTGAAGTGTGACCGAGTCTAGTGTTAGCAAAGTTTAAAATAGGGTCGAGCAACAGTATCGAGCAAAGAAAGACAAGAATTGTCCTCACGTCAGTGATCTTTGGAGGAGGACACTGCTTCAGCTCCTGGTCGCACAGGTCTCTGTAGATGCAGGATTTTGTGGTGTCGCACCAAACGCAGTTATACTTCTGATCAGCGTTCTTACACAGACTGCAGTCCTCACGTCTAACCGAACAGTTGTAGAGCACCACTGGGTAGAAAAATGGAGGAAACAAAACAACTCACAGAACTGACACTAAATTCATCATCTGTAGAAAAACATGCTTTTAAAAAAAAAGTCAAAAAAAGTTCCTCAAGTCTTTTTGTTTTGTAGAGAAATAAACATTTAATTAAACTGCTGTTTATCACTATGTTTTCGGAAATTGTGAGTTATGCACATTAGGCTGTTTATTGTTGTATGTGGTGATTTATTAGTCAGATTTAGCGCAAAGATTTTTGATGCTGTAAACAAACTGTCCAAATGAAATCTTCCTTTTTTGTGGCCGATAAACACTGCTCAGAGTAGGCTGGCAGTTATATATTTTAAAAGATATTGGCTTTACTGTTATGCTATTACTACATTTAAGTAATACGTTCCGGCACAGCTTAGCGTAGCTTAAAGGGATATGTTTAGTTCATGTTTAGCAGATGAGCACTTTCAAAAATAACATCTTCCAGTTAAAAAATGCACATCAAATAGACACCTGGGTGACGTGCTTATGCTAGCTACATGCTATTAATACTTAGGTAGTTAAAAGGGATAGTTCACCCAAAAATTTAAACTATTTGATTTTCAGAAATGCAGTTTTCAAAGTGTTCATCTGCTAAACATGTCTAAAACATCCCTAGTTGGATATAAAAACAAGATTCAGGTGATCAGTCCCCAAGATGCCAATGATATACAGTATAACATATGCTAATCTGCTTATTTTAAGAGGTTTATCAGATGTTTATACACAACCTTTCCACATCTTGACGATCCACATGTTTACTGCAGCTTCTGTAAACTATGATGATGAAAATTCATTTAAATGTACCTCTGAGGGTGCTGTCAATCTTCCTGTCCGTGATTTTATCCTTTATGTAGAACGTCACATTCACCTCTGGCTCCTTGTCATATTCAAACTGGCATAAAAATAGTAGAAAGTGTCATTAAACACACACACAGATACAGACAAACACATCACTGCATCTGGAACAACTGTGTGCTGCAGAAAATTCTCCCCTGCCAAAGTGATGTCTTTGTGTTTGTTACGCCCACAGAGGACTGAGCCCTACACACACGTGCAGCTCAATAGCTGTGAATGCCATATTGGTTGGTGCTCAAACTCCAGAAACAAATCAATGTGTGAACAGAGAAGTAGCGAGTGAGGGAGACATAATAGGAAGAATACGATTGGAGCATACTGACCTCAAATCCCTCAAATCTGTACTTTGACCCATCAGCCTCCACAGTCACCTCGCCCACCTGTTTCATGAGCTCAGTGCCGATCTGAAAGGTTCTGACCTGAGAGAGATGAAGAAAGAGTAATGCCGTTTATGCAGACTCTAATAACAGGCATTTTACTATAAAAAATAATGCTGACAAATTGCCTCACTGAGATATTGGGTAAATATATTTCTTTATTGCATCTTCATTGCTCTCTGAAATATTTGATTCTGATTGGTCGATGGTTATGGTTCTGTGATAAATTATGTAGCTTTGGCAAGTAATATATGAGGTGATACAAGAGACATCACACTAGCAAAAAAATTTGGAAATTCCTCAACAGTACAACAGGCCCTATTTTACAAACTTTTCTTTTAGTGTAAAATCATTTGAATTTAATTAAATCAATATCTCACATCAATTTATGTACAGTATTCAGTAAGCATAATGCCAAAATGTCCAACTGATACACATTATTATTTACATATCTTTAAAAAAAAAAAAAAAACTTAAGGATATTTTCCCTGCATACATTTTATACATTAATATACTAAACATAACAAAAACACAATGTACAATAAGAAGTAATGCATGCATTTTACCCAATATTCATCCAAATTTTTGCCCTGAAATTGGATGGGGGTTTTAATTCCAACAGGAATAAGCAGGGGTTCTGGGATCTCAAACTGAGGACACCTGTCATCCTGCAAGAATCATAAAAAAAAATCAATTAAAACTGTTATTATTCCTCTTTTGTCACCAAAGATGATGGCTTGCCATATATTAAAGCATAAACAGTCATATTAATTTATATACGCATACATTCATCCTAATATGACTCACCTGCATGTGTTGAATGATATGATCACCCTTGACAGTGTCATCTCTATCACTGCATGTGTGATCCTGAATATTCCATTGGCAGCCCCAATTACTGGTCACACATGCAATGCATCTGCAGAACACAAAACCGGCCAATCAAAAGACAAATCTAAATAAATGCTACATGGAGTACACCTTTTTAAAAACACTGCCTGATACTCACGGAGTATTCTCCGATCTTTTCACCACGGCTGCACAGTTGTAGAACTCAAACGCACTAGATGCCACTTCAACACCATCATTTACCATGATCTTCACTGGCACTGCCACAAAATCTACACACATGCACATGGGGAATGGGAATCATATAGGCTTTTAAGGCAGTAGTAATTCATACAGCCAGTTCTGAATTTTTTGAGCTTAAGAGGTGCTAGATAAACCAAGGTCATGGGTTCGATTCCCAAGGAAAGCATAGCCTGATAAAAGCTTTTGTAACTCTAAAATCATGGGAAATAGGAATCATATTAGTTTTTAGGCAAGAGCATTTAATATGGTCAATACTGAACTTCTAGGGCTCAATAGGTGCTAGATACGCCAAGGTTATGGGTTTGATTCCCAAGGAAAGGAGGACCTTATAAAAGTTTTCTGTAACTCTAGAATCAATAAGTTAAACTTCAGAATCTATCTGCTATTAGATTTAGCTTCAGTGTAATGGTTACATCTGATCAGTCTCCAAATTATAAAATCACAAAACTAGCAAATTACAAACATGAAGAAATTAAAAACTTTTCATGCCTGACATGATTTTTAGGCATTTTGTGAGACAAACACCATCTGTTTGTTTATTGAGTAAAGGAGGCAGCGAGAGGACGGCTTCACAGTAGGTGATTATTAAAGTTAAAGACAAAAAGGATGCTCTCACCTTGTGTCTCAGGTGTGGGTGGTATGTTCTCAGAGGTCGGGAGAGCACAGATGACCCATGTGCCTTCCATAGTTGCGTGACTTTTGTAGTCATCAAACTCACAGTGAAGTCTATCAGGACTGCTGATACTGGTGAGGGAGGGGATGTCAATCATCACCTGCAAGTTTAAACCAGAAAATAAGGATTTAGGAAAAATAAATAAATAAATGTGGAAAAACATCAGTTCTCACACATTTTGAACAGTGAATTTATGAGTGTTATAGTTGTTTATGATTTTTAAATATTGAATAGTGCTGAACAATAAAGAAAAAAATAACAATATTCAAAAGATGATAATAATAATAATAATAATTATTATTATTATTTACTTTTAAAATGACATTTTCAATCACTTAATAAGGTTTTATGGTTTAATTACCATACATTTTTGTTGTGAAAAAAATTTGCTGACATTTTCAGGTTTTGCACGACTGTATTTCCCCTGAAATGCTATACAAAACACGAAATAATACAGATTTCAGCAAATAGTAAACAAGTTAGAAGCATACTGCCTTTATTCATTACCACTGATCCAGGAAGTTAATTACGGTATACAGGAAGCCTCTTCAATCAACCATGACCACTTGAGTTTCTTCTGAGACATATTAGAAATGCATGAAAAGTGCTCTGTGTGTTCATGTGGTATGATACGATAGTTTCAGACGGCTTGTTTAGTAACTTCACCATGTCAGCTTATGAAAAAAGGATTAGACTCTCAGACTGGATCTGTTACAGTCAGTATATATCAATCTTGAGTCAATTCTTAAGAGGTTAGGGTTTGAAATAACTGCAGACCATATCACAGTGTGTGTGTTTATGAATGTGTTATGCTTTAGTACCTGTGTCTGCTCAGTTTTCTTGCAGCTGATGTTGGGGGGCACAAAGGACTGAATAGTTACACATGTTTGTTTTGGACTCCACAACCAGACGTTCTCTCCTTCTGCTTTGCGACAATCCTTTTTCCTAGTACAACTGAAAGAGCAAAGCAGACAAACATGGGCAATGAGCCGTACTGCATTCGCTTTAACTGGACTGCACGCAGATATCTATTACATACTGTAACAGACAAAACTAAGACTTCAATTACACCATATTTTAAACAATTTCAGAATCAGGTCACTAAACTGTTTCCTGTTCTAAAAAATACTTCAGTAGGGATGGACATCACATGACCCATAGGAGCCATGTGTCTTGTCATGTGGCAGTGTTACTGCTTGTCCTGTCCTTTACTGGACAAGAATGCTCAAATGATGTTGTGCTTTTGGTAATAAATTTAATCTAACACACTTACCGGCCTTCCAACACACACCAGCCACAATATGGGTCCCGCTGGGTGACACATGAGTGACAATCATGCCTCTGCTCACAGGCCTGCACTGGCACTTTGGTGATCTATGCAAAAGAGAAACAATTAAGGCAACAGCCACAACCTTTAAAATGCCAATTTGTTAATTTATTTAAGACGCTTAATAGCTGATGCATCTGTGATTGAAGGTTCTGCTTCTGCATTAAGAGTTTAAGGTGCGATCACATTATCAAAAAAGGTCCACTGTCCATTGTCAAGCAATACATGAAATATTGCCACTTTCAAACTAAGCATCTTTCTGTTGGTCAAAGTGGGGAATTTGTGTGACCAACCTGAACACAAGCGAAATCCACATGGGAAACATTTGACCCTCTTTGCACAGATTCCTATTGAAATTACTGGATTACCCACACCTTTAGGACCCAAAAGTCATTAAACGTCATAATTGTAAAGTGAGAGAGCTGCAGCATGTCATCTAAAATGATATGACACAGCCTGCTGTTACATTTTTGTGGCAGATTACAGAGTCTAGGGATGTCACATGTGATATTTCAATATATCTCTAAATGTACCACTTCATAAAAATTTCCTTCAAGATTTGCAAGCCTACATTATTAAAACAGGTTTTAACCAGTGGATGATTTCTGTTGACTTAATGTGATATATGAGTTGTGGATGTGTTCATAAACAAACCTTTCTGCCAGTGGTGATGTACAAGATATCCAAAGTTGAATTAAAAAATAGGTTTTTGTTCACCCCACCATCTGTGCGTTCCCCTGGAATCCTGTTATAAAGGTTAGGGTGGCTGGGGTCAAGATGCACCTGCAAGCAGAAAGTTAATTCATTAATTCATTCGGCAAATGCTTTTATCCAAAGCGACCTACAAGTAAACACATTATTACGGGGCAATACAACTAGAGCAAGTTCTAGGATTAAGTGCATTTCTCAAGTGGTTGTAGCTCATAAATCACCCATACTTGGGTTTGAACCAATAACCTTTTGGTTACCAGCCCATATTGTTACTCACTAAGCAAGACCACCACAGCAGTCAAACCTCAAGAGCTTCAGTGAAATTTAAAGAGGAGAGAAACCAGATCCTGGAATGGGACTCACCTTTAAGACATCTGCTCCGCTGGTTCCCAAAAATGCCACAGTGTGCTCGTTCTCCACCGCCACAGCTACAGCTGTCAGCATGTCATTTCGGGTAAAGATGGGTTTGACAGCCAGTGCGTACTCAGGTTTACTGGCTAGTGGAGACGGCAGGAACTCTGCACCACATTTATATCCCTTCACCATGTTCTTCTGTTGGGCGAAAAGACATACCACATTCAGAAGGGTCACAAAACACCATAACAACACAGAAGCAGAGTGGAAGAAACACAACATCTCACATCTCTTTTGGTCTTGCAGATGGCCTCGGTCTTGGAGATGTAGGGTGAATAAACAGTTTTTGGTTTCTCGTCCTCCAGAACTTCCCCTATGTAGCACGACTCAATCACCTCCTCAAGCCTGGTGTTAATGCTGCTGAGCGGGTACATGCACAAGGCAGAACGGCCACCGTCCTCATCCGCGCTGAACACCGCAAACAGAATCTTATCATTGGGATTCGAAGGGATGATTTTCCTAGCCAAAACTTCTCCTGGTTTGGCCAGATATGCCACTTGGACCTTGTTGTACGTGTTCTCCTGTTGTTCAGTGCTGACAGAGCAGTTGAGCTGAAGTTCGGTGTAAGAATAATAATGATGGTCATTCTCGCACAGGCGTGCTATAAATGTGATCTTCCTGCTGTCACTGGTGCCCGGAGTGCGCGAGAACAAGAAGTATATGTAGCCATTGTCTTTGAAAGCATGGCGAAAGTCGTGAAGGTAACGCTGGACGAAAGGACTAGCTTGCACAGTGGAAGCTTCAACCATGTTCTCAAAGACATCCATTTCTCCGTGCTCCTGCAGCAATCGGGTGCTGATGAGTTTCGAACTGTCTGAGCTACCATAGCCCTTCCCCACTAGAAATACACTGAGGTTTGCATTAGCATGAGTATCTATAAAATAAGAAATAACTCCCACGACGGTAACAGACTCCTCTGTGCTGGCTACATATGTCTTCTCGCCTTTAGTGTCACTGTAGTACACCGGTTTCTCCACGCTGCTGAGGTTTACTAAAGAACAGATGCCCCTGAAAAGGCTTCCGCAAACAATCAAAGTGCCGTTGGCGGAGTTAACCAGTAGGAGTTTGTTGACGTTGTCCATATCCTTTGCATTAGTGCACTGTGCAGTGATTGGTGGAGTGCATTGTGGGTTGTCGTGCCTAGGGCCTGTTACAGCACTGCTCTCCTTCTGCAGGTCATAGTTCAGCTGATAGATGTTATTAATGGCACCCAGGTAAATTCGACCAGTTTGAGGGTCCTGAATGACATTGTTGATGACGGTATCAGACATGAAAGAATCATCACAGCAAGATGAGCCAAAACACAGCAGCAGGGACAACACTGCCAGGGTCCTCCACGCCATCTCTTGAAGAGAGAGAAAGAAAACAAGACACATATCACATAAGAGTTGAGCGACCAAGTTACATGCCTGTGCAAAAGTTGTCGCCAAAATGCTAATTTATTAAAAAATACATCCAGTTCATACATACAATGACTTGAATACACCTCTCCTATAGTGAGCATGTATTTATGTATTTGATATACATTTTGATATTTGGGGGGGGGGGGGGGGGGGGGGGGGGGGGGGGGGGGGGGCATACAGTCAGAAATGTCAGGGTGATACAACTTTTTGATACTTGGCGATACTTTTAAAAAAGTACATGAATCCAACATGAATACAAGGACGACATTTCTAAGAACTTGGAACATGACTTTTAATTAAATTAATAAAAGATTTTCATTTTAGTTAACTTGTCATTGACCCAACAGAGATGCCTGCCTTAGCAGGCAGCACTAATAAATTCACTGACATCTTTTTGGATGCTGGAGAATTTCTTTGATATGCATCATTATACTATAGTGAAGTAAGCACTAGTCAAAAGTGCTACCAACAAAGACTGTTAAAAGAAAAATCGATCGGGCCTCTCAACACTTCACTCAAAGGCATTGCAGATGGCTGCATGATTTGACACGCCGATACAAGCGAAGCATTTCTAAAGAGGCTCGTCCTCCACCCCTGCACTCCTTTCATTCTTCTTTTCTTCCATCCCCTCAGCACTTCAGCTGGTCCAAAAACACTGGGGCGGAAGTCAAACGCTCATCAAAGCAATCACAGGGTGGCCTGATTCCAGCATAACAGAAAGTGGCTCAATGAATTATGGGTACAACCTCAGCAGGTGGGCCAAACAATCCTGTCCTCCTTCCTGTAAACAACCCCTATAATAACCAGCACAGCATGCAAAGTTATTGTGTTAGACAGGAAGATCTAATCACAGTCGTTCCTTATATGAACATTCTTGAGCTAATTTAGATGTTTACAATTTTCAGCTTGTAAACATAGTTGGGGTGATGAAATATTAACCATATTCGCTCAATATTCCTGACCATTCCATGAATTTGCCTAAACGTGGTTGGTGACAATCCTCTGGAGTGGACTTCCACACAACTGACTGTGATGTTTAGACTGCCAGAGCAAATACTTTCCTGCAAATCGAATGGCAGGAGTCTCTCAGACACCATGATCCTGTGCCCACAGCTCATAAAGAATTCATGCTAAGAGTTTAGCGGATATTACAGCTCTTATTGGCTTTAATGACGGGACTCCAGAGACACGATATGAGGCAGGGCAGAAGTGACAGGCTTTTTCGCTTTACTTAGTGTCTGTCAGAGCTCTGGCGTGCAGAGTTTGCAATGAGATTAGAGGTTACTGTGGGGGGAGTGTGTTAAATTTTGCTTGTGTGTATGCGTGTGTGAGAGTCTAGTGTTAACTGTTAACAGGAGGCGGTCTTTGCTGCTGATTCAGAGCACATGGGTGATTTGTCTGGACTGTATGGCTTTAGAAAAAAGTGACAGGAAAGAGAGGTTTTGGCAAATCGTCAAGTTTTTTTATGAATATTTAGACTGACAACCCCCCTTCCCCCTCCCAAACACAAGACCAAATTATTAACAGGAACAATGATGCCAGTCTCTCAGTACATACTTGATATTTGTGCTGAGTGTGTCACACGGCTCTGACTAAGCAAGTCATGTGATCACAAAAGAATGCAGTGTGCCTTATGACACACTCCTTGATTTGCATGTTAACACACACAAACATTAGTCATTGGTGGTGCTTGCTAAGACAGACTTTCCTGTTGCTAGTAGGGATGCGCCGATCCGATATTCATATCGGGTATCGGCTCAGATAGAGCCATTTTTCTCGGATCGGGTATCGGGCAGAGAGAACCGATTTAAAAAAAAATTCCTCGCTTGTATGAATTATTCTGTGTTACTTCTGAAGCCATACGACTGCTTAATGTGAGCTACATATGAATATTTAAGTCCTTACATTAAAGTTCACACAAACTCTTTTCTCCGCTGTGGCTGTCAGTCATTCGTTCAGCCTTTAAACCCTGGTCACGTTCGGTTACAGCAGTCAGCTCGGTAAAGCTCTCTCCAACATCATTCTGTGTTCCCATTATACTTGATTTGTAAATACATGTCTATGATTTTGCAAAAATTACTTTATCTTCTAGTCGGAGTTTAATGTTTTGTTACTTGCTACCGGATGTCTGTGAGAACAAAACACGGGCGTAGAAAAGACTATAAATTGCTTTTAACATGCACAGTAACTGAAATTTAAAACTGTTAAAAGAAAGGCTCAATAACTGTTGCACAGATATAATACACTACGCATCAATTTCTCTTCACTTTGTGCTTTGCAGTTTTTAACACGAAGCGCTTAATGTGCGCACACTGTATGCGCTTCGTGCTCATAGACTGTCAACCCTCTATATTGCGAGAAAATCGCTCGCATATGCGACTAAATCTTCACTCTGGGCGACTAAATGATGTCTAATATTAGCCAATGGCTAATCAATTCTCAGATTTTATTCGTCAGTGTGTGAGTTGGATGCTGAGTATATGATTAGCACAGATATATTTTCACTCACAGAACACTCTGACTGAGCACTTCAGAGCTTCACTCTCCGTCAAGCGATCTGTGATGTTTTTCAGTGTGTTAACACGCAAATCAAGGAGTGTGTCATAAGGCACACTGCATTCTTTTGTGATCACATGACTTGCTTAGTCAGTTTTTTCAGCCAACTTAAGGTTCCAGAATATCACAGAAACCAATGGACAGTGGAACACACAGCACTGCCATGAACACATTAGCAAGCATCCTTAAAAGCCTAGCAACCACATAGCAACTTGCTAAAATCACTTAGAACAGGGGTGTCCAACTCAATTCCTGGAGGGCCGGAGCCCTGCAGAGTTTTGTCCCAACCCTGCTCCAACACACATTCCATGTGGTTTTCAAATAAGCCTGCAGGACTTGATTAGGTGGATCAGGTGTGTTTAATTCCCTCCAGGAATTGAGTTTGACACCCCTGACTTAGAACATCTTAGCAACACCCTGGCAACCACCCAAAACACCCTAGCATAGTGACAGCAAGTGCTCCAAACTCCACTCGCAATCTTCAGTAAATTTAGTTTTGTCTACCATCATACACAAACAAGCACACATTGCCATAACATCCTGCCTACATGTGGCTCCACTGAGGCCCAGCCATGTGACCACCACCCACCTTCAAAACATCTCAACAAGAATGAGTAGGAAGTGTGTTTGTGTGTTTCTGTATCGCTGTATTCCTTGGATTTACAACTGAGGGCATGGCTCAGATAGTATTTCCTTTATTTCTCCATGCTTTTTTGATCTGGAGCCAAACCAAACACATTTCCTCTAAATTACTTTAGGGCTATCTCAACCTGAGCGGCCCATAAATGAACTCGCAATGCAGCGGAAGTATGAACAGGAGAGGAGGAAAAGAGACCTGCTTTTGATGCTCATGTTGTGAGTGGGAGGGTGTATTGCAGTTTGGATCAGCAGCACCAGTCTGTTATTTCTTCTCTCTGTGTTAAGAAACAACATGACCGGTAGCTCAGTACACAAGCAGACAAGTGCTGAACCAGCACTACTCTTATTGCGGGGGATTACACTGAAATTTCTCTGCCGAGTTAATAGTAAACCCCACATCTTCTCTGAAACTCCCTCGCAGACTTCCCCTCTCACATCCAAACTTTGTTTGACCCTCCGTAGCAGCTTGTTTCCTCACTCTCTCCACAGTCAAGTTCAGCTAACTCATGTATCATTTACAATATTCCCTCATATTTTCCACATTTCTCCTTTCACAGCTTAATATGTAGAGACACCTATAAGTAACCTATTCATTGGCTAATCTGAAAAGTGTACAAAATGTAGTTCTGCAGTGCTATCAAAACATGGTTGTTTGTTGGAGGATTTACCAAACAAAGCAACATCGGCCCAAACCATGCTGTTAGTTTGCCGATGGCAGATCGGGGTTCGTCCGGGAAACCTTACTCAAAATAAATGTCATGTTTTGGTTGGTTTGCATGGTTCAGTTATTCCCTGGTAGATGGATGTTACTACATTGTCCTGCCAACAAAAAGCGAGTGTATAAAATCACAATAATTTTTGTACATTAGGGTTGCACATATACAGTATATTGAAATAAAATATTGTGATATGGCTTAATGCGATAGTTAAATTTCAAAAGCTGCAATTTAATGAAATAAACATATGCGCTGCCTGTTTGACCTACGCTGAAACATCATGAGCTGTATGCGTGTAAATGAACATAGTGCTGCGCTTCACTCTGAAACTGGCAGCTCATGTATTTATTTTCCAGGCAAATGGCCAAAATAAAAGTTTGATGGTTTAACATTAAAAAGAAGAAAAAGAAAAATTGTAAATTTTACAGTGTACGATAAAATAAAAAATGAAATATATTTTTATTTTATTATTTTATTCACTATATTGTTATTTTTTTTTATCCTTATCATTCAACTATGTTAACGTCTTTTTTCAACTTGAAAAAGTTATTTTTCTATGCAGACGCACTCCTCAACAAAATAACCCCTAATCACTCTAGAATGATTATATCCAAATATAGCTATTTGAGTCATTTTTTTTCATATTGCAATATGTAGCGCAGAAAAACTAAATATCACAATGTAAGCTTTTTTCCCTACACCGTACAGCCCTATACTTTACTCTAGTAGATGTTTTGCCCAATTTTTGGAGACCTCTTAAAACTGCACATGCTAACCAATGCTATGCAGATAGATTTCTCCAGGTGTCCAGACCTACTTGGATCGAAAACATTTATTATTTTAGTGATTCCGTTAGGTGAAGATATTGGCATATAATTACACACTTCACCTTTAAAACTTGCTGTTTGGTAATGCAGAGTAGGATGCCAGGTTCTGCAAAAGGTTCTGGCTGCAGACTTGCGCTTGCACTCTCAGACTTGCACTCTCAGACACTTGCACTTCCGCTAGCGACGTCACTTGCAGTCTTTATTTTTTTATTTTGTTCTATTTATTTATTCTTTTTGTTTGAATCTCACAACATTTTACAACAGTAGCCAGGTGGTGAAGACAAGACAAAAGAAACTAAATTACGAAGTCACTTGCAATCGCCACTTGCACTCTCCGATACGGCAACGTCACTTGCAATCGACACAAATTGTGCGTGTCGCCAATGGAGACAAGACGCAGTGGTGGTGATTAAACGATTAAAACTAATTTTGTACCGTAATGTACAGGGTCCTGCAAGCCATCTGTAGGAGAAAAAGACAAGACCCGCAAATCCGTGGCCACAGAACAGCAGAATATGAACGCAATGCGCAAAGTCTCTCGCTAAGCATTTTCCTCCTGTAGAAAAACATAAACACTTAACATGGCTTAATGTATTAAGATGCTATTAAAATATCAAATTAAATATACAATTTATTAATATAATGAATATGTATATAGTATTTTCCTCCCACACCGCAAAACGTGGCATAATGTGGCATAATGGACTAAGATGATAAAGACCAAACTCAATGCTCTTCATTATTAAAATATTGCCTACATAATATACAGGCAAGCAGATGAGCCCAGAATAATAAAAGGCGTTCATATTTGCTGTTCTGTATATACTTTGAGTCAACAACAAGACATATAGGCTATTGAATTGTCTTTATCATCCGTTATTATGCCACATTAAGCGTTTTGCTGTATGGGAGGACAAGTGAAAGTTTGCGCATTGTGTTCATCTACTTGCCTTGTAGTACATTAAATAATAACTATATATGGAATTTGATCTTTTAATTGCACTTAATGTATATTAATACATTAATGTATGTTAATACTTAATGTATCAATACATAAAGCCATATTAAGTGTTTATGTTTTTCTATAGGAGGAAAACGCTTAACGAGAGACTTTGTGCATTGCGTTCATATTCTGCTGTTCTGTAGCCACGGATTTGCGGGTCTTGTCTTTTTCTTGCAGGACCCTGTACGTTATAGCATAAAATTAGTTTTAATCGTTTAATCACCACCACAGCTTCTTGTCTCCATTGGCAACACGCACGATTTGTGTCGATTGCAAATGACGTCGCAGGTATCGGAGAGTGCATGTGGCGATTGCAAGTGACTTTGTAAGTTAGTTTCTTTTTTCTTGTCTTCACCACCTGGCTACTGTTGTAAAATGTTGAGAGATTCAAATTAAAAGTAATCAATAAATAGAACAAAATAAAAAAAGACTGCAAGTGATGTCGCTAGCGGAAGTGCAAGTGTCTGAGAGTGCAAGTCTGAGAATGCAAATCTGAGAGTGCAAGTGCAAGGCTGCAGCCAGACCCTTCTCAGGTTCTGTCCTCCTGTCTCTGCCTTTGCTTTTCAATGACAGTCTCCATGGATGGCTCTGAATGATTGATGGGTGAGACAGGCAGACTAATTAAGGTTGGGATCAGAGGGACCACGAGAGGCTGGACATGCACAGGTAAAATCGGGCCAGTTCGAGCTCTTAGAATATGTAAAAGGGATAGATTTAAACTATCCCAGACTCTTGGAAGATTTGCCTCTCACTTTGGCTCTGTCCCAAATGGCACATTCAAAGTGGACTTACGTGGCCTTCATTGGCATGTGTCTGTGAAGTCAACAAGACTGTATGGTGTCACAATTATAGTTTAAAAGGGTACAACATATCATCTTAACCAAACGTATCTGACAGTGGCGAACAAGATATTCAAATGTGAGTTTAAAATACACTCCATTACTTTGTCAATGACCTGAATTTTGCCTATGTATCAATGAAAATTAAATGAACAGCTTACTTTTTAATTGCTTCTTCAGAGAAATCTAACATATGACTTCAAAAGACATGAAATATAGCTTACAGACTATTTTTATAAAACATGTATTGCAATTTAGTGTCATTTTGGAGCTCGGCAGCCCATACAGCCCAATCAATTTTACTTTGTGGATAATCAGGTCATGCTCAAAAAATTAATTCATAAATAAATAAAATAATTTGAGTCTTCTCCCATTAGCATCCTGACATTACCAATTTTATAAAAGATATATGCATCAGTTTTAAGTCCCATAAAAGACCATTTTAACACAATTAAGATATTAATATTAATATAATATATTAATGTTAATATATTCTCTAGTGATCATCAGACTGTGTGCGTGCGTGCGTGCGTGCGTGCGTGCGTGTGTGTGTGTGTGTGTGTGTGTGTGTAAAGCCATATTTTGAGAACAATCCAGCCAGGACATTCCTCAGCATGTCTCCTTTCTTGTTTCTTGAAATAAACCAAGCCATACGGCTTGAAATGACATGAGGGTTAGTAAATTATAACAGAATTTAAATATATAAATATACAAGTTTAAATATACATCTCATATCCCTTTAAAGTGTTTTGTGTTTGACTGGAAAATAAAGGGGACTCGGGACAGAGATGCAGGACGGACAATTAAAGTGTTTACGACTGAGCAAAGCTGCACTGAGGCACTTACAGATTGAGGTTAATAGCAAGAATGCCCTTGTCTAACATGCGTATATGTGTGTGTGAGGGATGAAGAGAGAGCGAAGGAGAGTGTGTTCACTACCCAGCTGGTCCCAATCAAGTGAGAGACGAGTGCAAAGGTTAAGGTAATTACTCTGGCTGGATATGAACTAGTTCAGGGCTCTGGTGGTCGCCAGGAGGATGAAGGGGACAAACAAACAGATAAAGAGCATCTCACCCTCTCCGCTAGACAGACTGTCTGTATTTGTGCCTTTATGAAGCTGCTGAATTTACCCTCTTCCTCATTAGCGTTCCTGAAACATCTCTATCACAATCTCTGCCTCTTGCTGTCTTTCCCTTTCACGCTCCTGCTTTTTTGCGCTCAATCACCAGTGCTGCAGATAATCACTCCATTCTACAGCTGTCAGCCGCAGAGAGAGAGAGAGAGTGAATGGGAGATGAAAGTGAGTGAAACACGTAGCCCAGGCTTTCATAAGCCAGGTTAGAGCGCAGAATGCCCAAATGCAGTTTAGTTTCATAAATCTCCTCAAAAACAATTTTGATGCAATTTGTCAGCAGCACATCAACTGCTGTTACACGGGCAGGGATCAAAGTGGAGCGTGCATGTTGCGCGAGCGTGACGTGCATGTTGGAAGATCGTAGGATCAACTGAGCCATGGGGATAGAGAGTCTGTGTTATGCTAATGTAATCTAAATGACTCTTGTTAAGGACAGAATTCATTAATGTCCTGGTATATCAGCCATCCCCATTAATCTCCAAAAACGACAGAGATATTTAGGAATTCACGCTGAATTCTAGACTTTGGAAATATTCCACTGACTAATTGAAAATAACCACTGGAATGGTGCTCGAGGTCACACATCTGACTTTAGTTAAGTGCAACTTTGGAGGAACAGCAAAGGTGCTGGGGTCGACAGAAAGAAAGAAAGGAAGGAAGGAAGGAAGGAAGGAAGGGTAGCTGGGGTTTGCATGGGCCCTGTCTGAAATCATGTAAATAGTACAAAATAATAAATTAAACAAAGATAGAAATTAAACAATGTTTAGTTTTTTCAAGTTTGTAGGTATTCAGGTACAGAAACGGAATAATCAAATGTAAAATGGCATTGCATAGTCTTCACAGTATAAATGAAATATAGATTAGTTCTTGTTAAAACTACAAAGTAATTCAGTCAAGAGCAGTGAATAGCATTACACCCCTTATATATATATATATATATTTTAATATATTTTATGGATTTTATTTTGTTATTTAAAGCAACTCATGTTTGGTCAACCCATGTTGTTTATAAAGCTGCTATAATGATAACATTTTTATTGACATTAATGTCACATTATTAATAAGACACATTTTTACACAGAGTATACATGGATATTACTACATGAATATTGAATATATTCTAATGATTTTAAATTTAATAATTTGTTTTGATTCTAATTCATTGGCAATAAAAGGCAATTATTTTAATATATTTTATGGATTTTATTTTGTTATTTAAAGCAACTCATGTTTGGTCAACCCATGTTGTTTATAAAGCTGCTATAATGATAAAATTTTTATTGACATTAATGTCACATTATTAATAAGACACATTTTTACACAGAGTATACATGGATATTACTACATGAATATTGAATATATCCAAATTTTTTTAACATGGAAGTAAGCTCTTTCCAGTTAATGTGCGACACTTTCGATTCATTGACCACTATACTGTAGATAAATAACAACAAAAAAAGTGCTGTATAAAGTAAAATTATTTGCATGAGTGTTTATGATTATGAAAATAAAATAATATCATGAATATACAGTGGGTACGGAAAGTATTCAGACCCCCTTAAATTTTTCAAGACGGCACTCTAGGAAGGGTTCTGGTAGTCCCAAACATCTTCCATTTAAGGATTATGGAGGCCACTGTGCTCTTAGGAACCTTAAGTGCAACAGAAATTTTTTTGTAACCTTGGCCAGATCTGTGCCTTGCCACAATTCTGTCTCTGAGCTCTTCAGGCAGTTCCTTTGATCTCATGATTCTCATTTGCTCTGACATGCACTGTGAGCTGTAAGGTCTTATATAGACAGGTGTGTGGCTTTCCTAATCAAGTCCAATCAGTATAATCAAACACAGCTGGACTCAAATGAAGGTGTAGAACCATCTCAAGGATGATCAGAAGAAATGGACTGCACCTGAGTTAAATATATGAGTGTCACAGCAAAGGGTCTGAATACTTAGGACCATGTGATATTTCAGTTTTTCTTTTTTAATAAATCTGCAAAAATGTCAACATTTCTGTGTTTTTCTGTCAATATGGGGTGCTGTGTGTACATTAATGAGGAAAAAAAATTAACTTAAATGATTTTAGCAAATGGCTGCAATATAACAAAGAGTGAAAAATTTAAGGGGGTCTGAATACTTTCCGTACCCACTGTAAGTTTGCAATACCAAGTACCATAACATCTTTTGTACAGCTAAAGTAATTGGAAGCGGCACTGGAAACTTTTCATTCAAGTTAAAAACAGCCACACCTGCTATTATGTTTAAAATAGTGTGAATAGCTTCCGTTATATTTAGAAAAGGGGTCCCTTGCAATTGGCTATTATTTGTGCATCTTTGACATCACCAAATTCGGAAACCCCTTCCCTAAAAATGTCCAGACAGCTATTGGTGAACATTAGGAATGCATTAAGAAAGAAAGTAATAGCATCAGTTTTGACTAAATTTGGACCTATACATCCTAAATGAAAACTGACCTATGGTCTGGGGCGACTCCTCCACAATTCCAATTTCACATTGCCTCACTCACACCTGAATAACTCAAACACTAACACATGTTGACAAGTTTGGTTCCTTTGCAGTCTGCTACACAGAAACAAACTCATGGCATGCACGTATGCGCACAGACACACACAGGCAGTGGCGTGGAGCTGTGTCATCTCTCCCAGTGGCTCATGGAGAACAGTAGGCATGTTGATTAAATTTGACTGTTCATTGTGCCGAATCTATAATTCTCTCCACTTCAGCGCCTAAGGATCCCCCGAGCCATTACCTCGGATATGCATGCGCACACACAAAGTTAAGGGATTGTCTTCGCACCTCTGTGTGCCTCGAGTTCGCCCAGATGAAACCTCGACGTGAATACGAATAGTTTACAATGTGCGCTGCTGTACTCAGCACCACTTTAAGTACTTTTATCTGGCAGGTCCGTGATAATATAACAAAACTGAATACTAAAGAACCGTTCGCTTCAGAGTGCCCTTGAAGTAATGCTAGGGTAGATGGTTTCCACTTAGCACTAGCTGTGAGTGATTGTACGCATGTGCTAGGATGTTAACAAAAGACTCAGAGAGAGAGACTTCTGGAAAGGAAGAGAGAGGGAGACAATTAGAGACAGAGGAAGCCAAGTACGACTCGGCACCACCACGACAAGGCCGTCTTTGTGTGTGTGTCCGCTGGTGGGATCGTGCCCCTGATGGGAGTGTAAAATAACACAGCGATCCACATTCCAGACTACTGGCCTACAAACTTGGCTTCGCTTACCAGCTAGAAGAGCAAAAACAAGCATTTAGATGGAGGAAGAGAAGCAAAATGAATGAACAGATGGGTGAATAAACAAATGAATTACTACATGGCAAAAAAGTACTTGGACGGTCCTGGTCCTTTCTAATTAAAGGGAGAGTTCATCCAAAAATGATTTACTCACACTAATGTCATTTCAAACCAAAATGTACTTTGAAACAATTGAAAAATTGCTAGTAAATTTCACAAATAATTACAAAGAAATGGCAAATAACATGTCGAATTAAACATGAAATTAGGTGGAAAGATTGAAATAGCATTTTTTATTAGAATAGATTTATTTACAACTTTGAATAAAGTACAATGTATAACTGTGGCGAACACACAAAAAAAAGTATTTTGAAAAATGAAACATTTCAGGGTTTTTTCCACAAGTGATATTGTTCATATGGTTTTAAGTTGAGGGGCCAAACACTCTAGACAAGTCAACTTACAAAAATAAATAAATAAATAATAACAATAATAATAATAATAATAATAATAAACTTATTTTGAAATTAATTTGAAAACTCAACTGCAATATATATATATATATTTTATTTATTTTTTTACTGTAAATGTTGTTTTGTTCCCCACTGAATTTCACTGGACAAGAACAGCTGCAGTAAATAAGAAACAAAACATTGCTGCAAATAAAAGAACATTTATTTTACATAATATTTATACATAATAATAATAATAATTTTTTGAAAATTTTGATTGAATTATTGAAATGTACAATCTTTCTATACGGAAGAAAATGGTGTGTGTGTGTGTGTGTATATATATATATGCCGCGATGCAGTAAATGTTTAGAATGTGATATTGTTCAACGTATGATTTTTAACACAAGTTGAGATGCCAAATACTCTAGTTAAGTCAGCTTATAAATTAGTTGAAATGGTAACAACATAACATGTTAAGCTGAATGAAAAAAATTCCAAACCTGCACATTGTATGAACAACTAAACATGAATGTTGAATTAACTTGAATGTTGTTTTGGTCCCCATTGACTTTCACTGGAAAAAAACTGTTACAGGTGCATAAAGTCAAGCATACAGCAAACAATCTTCATAAACTAACACTGATAGTAGAATTATATGGTGTAATCTTGTAGTTAAGGAATTAAAAGAGTGGAGGAAGAGTTTGTAGACTAGTTTAGGGGGCAAAGAGTTTTCTCAGAGGCGGTGAAGCAAGGAAAAGCATCCTCCGTTATCTATCCCTCCTTCTCCATCCCTCTCTCTCTGTTTTCCCTCCAGCTATGGAGTTTACTGCAGAGATAACGTATCTTTTCCACTTGATAGGTTTCCTAATTGCTCTCACTTAAACACACAACTGGCAGCTCCATCCAGAACACATTGTATTAATAAATTACACTGGGGTTTAATTAGCCAAGACTCTAATGCCGCAGGCCAACACACACGCACACACACCTTATTAGGTGTGACTCCCAGAGTCTTTCCACAGAAAAGTCACTCTTTTGCACAGGATTGTGGGTAAAAGTCAATAACTTTACCAGGGCTGACAGATTCAGCAGTCTTCAGAGAGATAGGGAAAGAGATAGAGAGAAAGAGAGAAAGTGATTATTACTGCTAAAGAGGGTTTTGGGGAGCAAATAATACAATAGAAATCTGTCAGAAAGATCACATAGGGGTCAATTCAATTTGCCCAGAGCTGAATTTATCTGTAAAATCACTGACTAGTGATACAATGTTATACTGGGCAGGTCAAATAAGCAGTGGATATTTTGACATTATCGACATTGGTTGATAGTCTTTACTCAGTTGTGTATATATATAATATTGCATAATTAAAAAACATGTATTTTACATGATATTTATACATAACAATAAGTAAAATTACTGAGAAAATGTTTTTTTGAATACTGAAATATATTAATATTTCTATACTGGAAAAAAACTAGAACTAAAAAGAAAAATAAATCCAGTTAAATAAAAAAATAAATACAAAAGTTATTTATTTTAGAAAGCAAATTCATGTTTCAGTTCTGTCATGCAAACCTTGTGTTTTAATTAAGACTTTATTTAGTATTTTTATAAAAAAATAAAAAATAAGTTTTCCTCCTGGCTGCTCCTCATAATATAGGTGGTTTCAGGTTTTCCTATCCTTGTGGGGACATCTGGGCCCCAGAATGTAATCAAAATCTGACCCTCCCACTACACTGTGGCCTACTTTAACCTGAACTGCATCTCTTCAGATGATCAGGTGGACTCTGAGGATTATGGGGGATTAGCCCTCATAAATGGACCTTAGCCATCATATTCATAGTTCTTGCACTTGGACAGTAGAACATGCCACTACACTCATTACAGAGGGCTTAAAAAGCCAACATAATTTCCATAATGAATAAATTCCAATAACCACAGCTGCAGCCATTAATACTTCACAAATCCTCTATGGCTAACCCACTGTATGACCCACTTAATGCCAAAGGGGCTTTATACAGGAAATCCTACTAAGAAGATGTATGGTGGTCAGTTCTCACTCTCTGGCACGCATCGCTGTTCCCAACTAAACCTTGATGCTCCAGTCTGAATGAACACCCCGAGCATTTTCAGTTCAAGAAGAACCATCTGCTTTCTATTGACTGCAATATATTACTATAAGTGAGGTGAGGGTTTACTGTTAGACAAGTGAGTGTCATGTAACAATGGAGAATCCATTGTAAATATGTCCAAATTAACCTCCCAAACAACAAGGCTCAATAATAAGGATGATCTGCTGGCCTGGGGCCACCGTGAGGAGGTTTTGAGACAGTTGATGGACCGGTTTCTGTCCATCTTACGCACACTGATCCTGCACATGTGCTTTTTTATGACTTGCCAGCTTAAACATCTGGATTTCTATGATGTACTGAATGTGCCGTTGTGAATTATGCTGATTTAAATATGTCACCAAGTTAATGTATCTAGCTGGTTAATATAAATGAGGATTTGTTGAAATTGCAAGAATGACTTGTGATCGTCTTGGGAGCATCAGTTAGAAAGGGTTGAAAAATTATAAACAAATCAGTAATGTTCTGCAAGCGTATGCCATCGTTTTCCATCACTTACTCAGTGTAAAAAAGATAAACAAACATTTACAAGTTACATAACATTGAACATTTACATTGTTAAATTTATAATATATGTAATATACATTGTATTAGATAGATAGATAGATAGATAGATAGATAGATAGATAGATAGATAGATAGATAGATAGATAGATAGATAGATAGATAGATAGATAGATAGATAGATAGATAGATAGATAGATAGATAGATAGATAGATGCATTTTTTATAATTTAAAAATATAAATGTATCTACAAAATATATTTTTAGATTTATAGATAATTTATCTATATTTATCTATTTTCTGACACATAAACATATGTTGTTGAAACAAAAATCTACTGGCCCAACTAGGCCAGTACAAATAAGTAAATGATTGATTGAAAAACTATTATTTGTCCTCACAGGAGTGTTGAAACATACATACATCACAGTGGGGTTTTTCTGTTGATTTCTCTTGTTTTTATACAAAACTAAATATATTTTCTATCTCCTACCCCTAAATTTACCTCTCACTGTAGCCTTGTTGAATTTTTACATTATAATTAAAATATTTACTATGTTTATGAAGCTGTTTTCCTCATGGGACCACACAATGTAGTTGATTTCAGGTTATACTATCCTTCTGGGGATATTTGTTCCCCTCCATGTAGGCAAAAGCTGACCCTCAAACACCTTAATCAGTCAGCTCTACATACTCAGAGCGCTGATTCTGATTTTGAAGTGGCTCATAATTGGACCAGAAAAAAACACCCACGAGCACATCCACCACAGCATTATGGAAGAGCCTTTCCAAAGCCCCTTAAAAACAAGCAATGAGCATTCACTGAGAGTGTGTTTGGCCATGTACAAAACAAACAGCACATGATTGATGTTGAGCAGTATTAGGAAGATGTTTGCTGATTTATGGTCCTCTAAAAGGTGAACGTGCTACATTATGAATGCAGTACCAATTACATCATTTAGATGCCAGCGCTGTGTTTTGAAAGACACAATTTGTGTGTGTGTGTGTGTGTGTGTGTGTGTGTGTGTGTGTGTGTGTTGAAGTGCAGGCAATATTTTATCCAGCAGACAGTAGACAGACCAAAATTGTTCTTTCTGGTTTCGCACTAAGTTTCTTATGCAATCCCCATATTTACTGCAGAAACACACTATCAGGGATCATTTTTCTATCAGGGAGCTTTCTAATGACATATTTTGCTTTTATATTGAGGAATTGTTTCCCCCTAAACCTCAAGCAACTCTCAGTTGTTGTTGTTTTTTTTTTTTACATTTCCTTAACCCTCATGTTGTGTTGTGGTCATTTTGACTCGGAGGATTCTCACATTGGAGTAAAACATACTAACTTTGCACACATAGTGTATAACAACTTCCCAAAACTGTAATAATTTTTGCACTTTATTGGGCACTTTTTCTTTCCCCACCTTGTTTCGTCTGTTGTGTTTCCAGTCAAAAATGACCAGCCTACAAAAAAATGCTGATAAGTTTCTCATTTAGCTATCATTACCAAATATTGAATTCAATCATTTTATTAACTTGTTTTCTTTCAGTTAACACGGGTCTTGTTTTTCTTTTTGAAACTGACTGATCATTGAACCTCAGTTTAGGACGCCATAAGTTGACGATAGTCACCGACTTCCATAGTTTTTTTTCCATACTGTGGAAGTCAATGGATACCGTCAGCTGTTTGGGTACCAACAGTCTTCAAAATATCTTCTTTTGTGCTCAACAGAAGAAAGAAACTCATATAGGTTTGAAACAACTTGAGGGTGAGTAAATTATGATCAAATTAAACTTAATGCCTTAAAGCGATAGTTCACATGAAAATGAAAATTCTAACACAAAAGAGGTGAAAGTCCACAAATGCATGGATTCAGGTCCTGGTCCATTTAGTGCATGCAAAACCAGATGCATACACACACACACACACACACACACACAAACACGATTCATTCCTAGAAACTCCTGAGGACCCATGCCACTGTTTCAAGATGCATACACACACGCTCTTTCAGGATGACACACACATTTCATCATCCAGAGAACACATTGCTCTTTCAATCTCCCAATGTGCCAATCTGTCCATCTTGCATTGAGTCTTCCAGACTGTGTGTCTGTATCTTTTCTTTCGTGTCTCTCACTTTTATGCCTTCCAGTGTTCCTCTGGACTGTAAGAGGAACAACAAAAACTGAAATTAGAAAGGGCATTTCATTTGTTCATACTCATATAATCACCAGCAGGAGACTGTTTTTGTGGTAGCAGCAGGTCGATGAATGTGGCTTTAAGGGCTTTGTTCTGATTATTCAAGAGAAAGTCATTTATAGAAAAGTGGTTGTGTACACAGTGACCGTTACGTGGGTGTTTTTGAGAATGTTTGGAATAGCGCGACTGATTTAAACAGAGTTTTTGCAGTTATCAGCTTGAAAAAAGATTGAGTGTTGCTTAAAAGTGCCAGAACTTTTTTCTTTCTTAATAACATTGTGGGGTTGAGTGGCCAGGGAGTCTAGGAATTAAAAAATATGATCTAAACACACTCATTTTATACTTCAGCAAGATAAGCAGACGCTTGTATGAGATGCAATTTCTTAATTTATGATTCACGAGCATGAATGGTTTGGAGAAGAACGGTTCAGTCAGCAGGATGGATTACACAATCAGAGAAACTGACATGTTTGGAACAGGAATGCAGAGATGCATTTTGTTTTGTGTGTGTATTTGTATATGTAAATGTAAATGTGTGTGTAAATATAATAATGTCTGTTGGGGGGGGGGGGACATCAACATAATTAAAACTGTAATATATAATGTGTCACAAACATGCAGAGAGTTTGCATAAAGAAACAGAGTATGACAGAATGAGAGACAACCTTATAAACATAGGACATTTTAATATATTATATTATATAAATTATTTTTTTCACTGTTTGACAAGCTTGACCACCTTTGACTATTACCTGTTTTTTTTATTATTAATATATTATATTTTATATTTATAATTAATAAAATAAAATAAAATATAATGTGTTTACAAGTTTGGCACAGTTTTTTTGTTTTGTTTTTGTTTTTTGCTTTGTTTGGTTTGGTTTGCATAAAGTTGTCTGGGCTAAGCTGTGGGTTAAATACCGACCTGTTTTGTATTTGTTTACATTTATTGTGCATTTAGCATTACATTATTAAATTAGCCACTAGTTTAAATAATTTTTTTTTTGCTAGATTTGCCTGTTGAAAACTCACTATGACAGTTCACATCTGCACAAAAACTTATGACTTAAATATCTACTCTAAGAAGAAACCAGTGTTACAACAAAGGGTTCATGAAATGCAACCCAAATTCCAAAACACAGCTTTCACTATTTGCCTAGCTTGACCACCTTAGGCTTTTATGACCTGGTTTTTCCAGCATTTCCCTTTCACACACTTCTAAGCAGATAGGAGGAAAATCAGCTTTGGCTTCCCAAGTGTGGATGAGTCAATGTGATTTAGACGGCAAAACCAAGTAAAATTCCTCATGCCAGCTTTTCTCTTCAATAACATAACCACACACATCTCCAAAGAGCTGGCCAGAACCCACACACCATATTAAATCATTAATAATATCTGCTGCATTTAGCTGTAACTGTAAAAGGCAAGTGGTTATTTTCGTTTGAGCCATTGTGCGGCTTAAGCTGGTGTGAGTAGGCTAATCGCTAATGCTAGCTCATGTGATGAGGCAAGGAGAAAATCTCTGATCAGTATTACAATACACATTCTTTTCAAATTCAATGGAAGGAATAATGCAGTGTTCCACTCAAATCGGATACGCAATATTCCTATTTGATATCTACCACATAACATTCATTTGTACAACACACGGCAGATGTGTAAAGAAACAAAATGGTAATGCTAGCACTTGCTCAGCAGGTGTACAATTATCAAAAAGCAAGATTCATTTAAAGCTTTTTTTTTTTTGATACACCAGTGTTTCAATTTATTTTCTAAATAAGATTTAAATGTATTAACTTTTACTTTTTGATGCTTTTTTTTATCTGCTTAAAAGTGAATGTTTAGCTGCCTGAGTGCGGCTATATTTGCTTAATTGCATATAACCACATCTAAATCAATTTATGATTCCATTAGATGCCATGATGGAATTCTATGTACAGACAGAACAAAACAAGTCTGAATGTTCAGATTTCAAATATTTTAGTAATTTTGACCCAGATAAGATAGAGATAATGAGAAAGAGCTAGTCACAATTGCCTATTTTATGGTCTAAACTCCCTGCTGCTGATCCTTACAACAGATATAAGAAAGCAGGGCATTTTCAAGCCGCCTGGAGCTCTGTACCGGCTGCGTGGGATTCTGTTCTGGATGCAATGCTCTGATAATTTCTTAATAGGCTGTTGAGAAACCAATTCAGCTTATGGGGAGTAATGCAGAAACAACTTCGCAAAAAGAGAGAGAAAAGAGAGAGAGAGACATTTTAGAGACAGTTACAGAGACCCGTGAATCACTGCACCAGAGATTAGGGATTGATGACTGCAGTGACGTTCAGACTGGTGCTGGAAGCGATCTCCATTAGTGTACAATTACTATAATCAGTATGTGTGCATATTGGTCTGCCTCCAAACACGCACGCACACACTGCCCACAAGTTTCGATTGCGGAGAAATCTGGCCTGTGATCTCATCAGCAATGGAAACATATGCATGCAGAGTCTCCATCTGGCTTTGATCTGTGGATTTATGTTATGATCTGTGCTTCGTATATGGAGCATTATAGAAGTGAAAATGGAGTATGGATTCAATTTAATTAAAAGCATAACGTGAACACACTAGACGCGTGATCACGGCCACACACAGAGCACAAAAGTATAAAAAAGAAAAAACTTGTAGACATTATATTACATTACAGCCCATATACAACAATCGAAGTTAAAAGTTGAAGTGAAAAATTGATATGAATTTCAGAACTACTTTGTATTTGTAGTTTCCCCTTTTGCTTTAATGACAGCTTGCAGTCAAGCACTCAGACATCTATCAAAGCCCCGGAAATGATGACTAGCGGAATAACTGTACTTCTGTCGAATAAGCAAAAGGATCCGTCTTCCTCTGGTTCTGCTCTCATAACTTTTTTCTTTTAATATATCTGACAAAGTGCCCGAATTGCACTCTCGTTTCCAGGCTAAGAAAATCATTTCTAAAGAAACAATATATCATTCCTGAGAAAGTGAGACAGAATAAGAGAATGTACAGGAGAGATTTGTCCTCCCTTCTGCAGTTTTAACTTTGCATCCAGAGGAAAGAACGGAGGAGGTAAGATGCACGGCTGAGATAGCAGGAGGAAGAGGATGGTTGAGGAAGGAGAATCGATACTCTGAGCTGAAACTCCTCAGCGGGCGGCTTGGGACACGGCCAGTCTCACCGCATCTGACAGCTAATTGTTTCTCAGGAGCTTCCAGAAAGACATTGTCACAGTGAGGGAACACAACCGTATTATTATCAAAATACCAAGTGACATAGTGAAAGGTCAACAGAATCGTTACGTGTCATACCTGTCTGTGTCTGTCAAAGACAGAGGAAAAGGGGGAGATGGGGGAGAACAAGCAGAGAAGCACTTATCATAATGTCAAGACCTGATGTGACCAAAAAAAAACCCTCAACAAGCAGGGAAGAATTTTACAAGTCAATTAAAACCTCATTTGGAGGCCAAAGTCAGTGTCAAAACAGCCAACGAAGGTCTGCCGATTTCCTTTCAGAAGCTCGCTCTCACGACCTCTGACCTCAGTACTCTATTTTATCGACCCAGTTGTAGACGGACAAGAGGCTGTTTACTTAGAGAAGTCATATGGTCTGTATGAATATCATACATTAGCAAAATCAGCAAAATAAGACATTTGTGAAATAAAATAAATGGTGCTTGCCGGTGCAAATCTCACTCCTTTGATTCAAGGGTGTTGCTAAGTGGCTTTTAATGTGTTCTAAGTTATTTTTTTTACACATTGTAATTATGTCATCTGCCGCTTTAAATGCCCAAACCCTTTTCAGAATCTCAAATTAAGCAGATTCTGATTTGAAGGTTTTTATCGTTCACCAGCTAGAAAGAGATTTTTCTAAAAATGATTCCAATGATATTGCTCTGTGTCGTTATTATTAGCGACACAACTCTGGACTTCCATATTCTCACAGAATTGAAGTGATTATTAAAACTTGGTGGTTATAGTTATCATCCTTAGTGTGAATGTGAAACTGGCCATGGCCTCAAGTTAATATTTTTTCCCTAAATATGGCCTCAATATGCCATATATTTGAAGTATAACTTATGTCTGTAGCACAAAAAGCGCAGGATAAATTTCATATTGAAGTTTAATACTAAGGGTTTTTGGGTGATGCTTGCTAAATAAACACCAATGTGTAAAAAATGATCTAAATTTTAAATATGAGAGGATGAAAACTGGTATATTTGTCGTGGTAAATTCACTAGGATCAAAGATTACTAAGGTTGTCTTTGGTCCGCCACTGTGAATATGTTTTACCGAGCAAATGCTCAGACAGAAACCAGCTCTAATTCATTTACACGCTCATCCTCCTTCACTTATTCACCTCACTCTCTTTCGCTCTCCCTCCAATCTTTCTGTCAGCTCCTCTGGGTCAAATTACCCCTGCCAGGCATGACAAGATTTTGATGCTCTCCCTCCGTTGGGTGCCCTAAAAGCTTTAAATCGGCCTATGATGCAGGATCGACTTGAGAGTCAAATACAGGTCTAAAAAACTTCATGGAGGCTCAACTCAGATCAGAAACTAAAGCTTATTCCTGTCTGTCAGGATCTCAAGGAAATCAACTTCCCCTCCCTCTCAAGCACCAGCCAGAACCGGTAAAACGCTCCATCTCCTCCACTGGCATGCCGTGTCATGGCCTCTCTGCTAGATCATGGATCGTGGAATAGATTACAGTAGTGCAGACTTCTGGGATAGATCACAACTATTACTGCTAAGAGAGCAAATATATCCATCAAACCAGAAACTCTCGCTCTGTTCCAAAACATGAAGAGCTGCCTACTGAGGCACCATTTTAAGGCATCGACTTGAAGGCTGTTCCAAAAGATAAGAGATGTTAATTAAGATGCCTTCTAAGATACATCGTTTTAGCCAAATTTCAAGGCAGCATCTTAAGTAGAGAAGGCAATGCCAGAATGCACTGCAACAATCAAATTCAAGATGGTGGACAGATGATGGGGAAATATTGACTATAAATAAACTTGTATTTCAATAAAACAGACAAGTACTGATAAAAACAGTTTAAAGTAATTATCAATTACATTTTGTCCCTAATATTTGTGTATTATTATTTTTTTATGCTTTGAATATCATACTGTTAGCTTAGCAACATGCTAACATCTAAACAAGTCTCCTCTGAGGCGGCCCACGAGTTGCTGCCTATGAAGAGTGTTTAAAACCAGTCATGTATGAGGATCTATTAGGATGCTGTCTTGGAAGGTGTCTATGTAGGTAATAAATCTGCTGACTAAGTTTACAAATAGAGCTTCTGAAAAGAGAGGAACATGCGTCTTTCCTGATACCATCTTGGTTTGGATCTATGACCGGGCTTTGGGTCTATTTCCTGAAAACTGCTATGTCCCCTCTGCTCTGGCTTCCCTCTCTCACAGATTATGAACTAGGGGGGAGGACAGGTGAGACCGCCCATAATTCTTCCAGAGCAGAGGGTCGATAATTTCAGCAAGGGGCTATATATCTGACTCCATTGCTTATTATTACACAAGGGTCATAATTCTCCAGCTCTGGATATATAAGACTGCAGAGTTTCACTTTATCAGAGTCACTTGGCTAAACTATGACTTCCAACAATGCAACTGAGCCTCTCTTGTAACATGTACATACTTACATGTACAGTCCAAAATTAAATTTTTGCCACATCTGCCAATGGCAAATGAGAAGATTTTGAGTAAATAACTATTTCTTAACAGTCATAAAACTGTACTTTGCATTGTTTGCCAATAAAAGTAAATGAAACAACAAAAAATTAATGTGTATAAATACAAATCTGAAATAGAGAAATTTAAATAATCATAAATGAATATATAAATGAATATACAAATAAATAATTAAATATATATATATATATATAAGTAAATGAGTAAATAAATGTGTAAATAAATTAATAGAAATTAACTCAAAATAAGTTTGTAAATAAGTACATAAATAAATACAAACCAACTATTTGCATTTTTTCACCAAAAGGACATTTTGACACATCTTGAAAGTTAATTTTGAATCCTGCTCATACACATGCAAAGTACAGGAGTGTATGGCACTGCTTCAAGCACAACACGCCAGTCACCGCATCTCCATCTCATCCTGTGTGTGTTTGTGTGAATCTTTGAATCATTGGTAGTCTCCCAAGCACCTAAGTTTACTTATTGTAAATTTGTTATTACTTGCCCTCTGAGCTCCAAAATCTCTTCAGAAAGCAGACTTCTGCTCAAACAGAGTTCCCTGACATTTAAACTCCAAGAGAGGCCCTAAAGACCTTTCATTCGACACAGCTGTTTGAATAAACCATTAAAACTAATAACGACAAGACCTACAGCAAGTAAGCATGTTCGACAGGAGGTGATGGTGGTTTGACCTCTCCGTAAAATGATGCGAGGCCTGGTGGCTGACAAAAAGTAATTACAAGAAGACTCTGCACTTACACAGGCACAAAAACACGAATGTACACTAAAATCCACATGAATCTTTGAGACTCCAGAGGCACTTCATAAACAGACCTCATTCAAATCTAGAGGCAAATGGAGACTTGCTTGAAATAATCACTTATTCTCTCTCATATGTCAGCAACTGTATTGAAATTCAAAACACACTGTTAGCCAGACTGAAGCTTCTTAGCCTGCAGTAGGGCAGTTTGGGCTACATGTGCTATGTGATCCGGCTCACAAACAAACAAACTTTTTTATGCTAATAGACTAGTCTATAAATACTATATTTACATTTAGATTTACAAACACTGAGCCTGATTCATAAAACATGAGCAGAACGAATTTCTGCATAAACTGCTCAAGACTTTTTGGCCCACTGAATTGTTTTGGTGAAATTGGACTAGGATAATGTTGTATATACAGAAACATCCTACTAAGGCTTCCAGAACACTTCCTCTGTCACCTATTGGTCGGTTCCGTGCCAAATTCATGCCATTAGTTGACTCAATGCTGAACAACCAGATATATAGACTTTAATGCATCTCAGAACAGATTGCAATCCATCTTGTAGGGCAAAGATTTAAACTTGGTCTTTTTATAATCAGATAGATCAGATAAAGTAAAATACACACAAGTTTAGGAAAATAAATTAATACTTTTTTTCAGCAAAGACACGATAAATTGAAAAAAAATGTGACAGAGACATTTATAAAGCTGCAAAAAATCCTTTTCAAATAAAAATTTCTGTTCATCAAAAAAATTCAGAAAAATGTATTAGTTTCCACAAAATATTAAGCAGTACAACGGTTTTCATCATTGATAATGACATGTTTCTACAGCAACCAATCAGCATATTACAATGAATTCCGAAGAATCATGTGACACTGAAGTAATGTTTCAGTAACGGCTGCTGAAAATTTAGCTTTGCAATCACAGGAATAAATGGCATTTTAAAAAATATTGGTTAATTTAAATTGCAGCAATATTTTACAGTATTACTGTTTTTACTGTATTTTTGATTAAATAAATGCAGCCTTGGTGAACAAGAGACTTCTTTCAAAAGCATTAAAAAAAAACATTTTCAGCTACTACTAAAAAACTTCTGATTCAGCTACTTTTGATTCATTCCAGTCCCATCAATACTACTGACAGTAAAAAATTATTTTACACCTTAGGAAATAGCCTGAAGCGATGAGTTTGTCTCTCTGCAGGTGAAAGTTTAGCTGGTGAACATGCTTTACTACAACTTTTAAGTAGTGCAATAGACAGAATTTACACACAATATCACACACTTCCTGGGTGTAATCACCTACTGAGAATCAAACGCGTACACAAACTTATTATCATAGTGACGTGACTGACAGGAGCTACTAATCATTGTCAGCGACTGAGACAAAATCCACATTGAGGCTTTATGGAAAATGGTTTGCGATAGCAGATTAACATTTACCAAGGTCTAGCTCTCTCTTCATGTATGTGAAGCTAATACTTTCTTTCTGTAATAGGAGCTCAGTGTCCATCGTTGCTGCTTAATAACCAGCAAAAAGAAAAACTAGGAGTCGGCATCTCATAGCAAAATCAAGTGCAGCTCGTAATCTGCCTTGCAATCAGAATTTCCTTGCTGCCTCATGAAAAAAAGCAGACTGCCTCAGGCTTCAATATAAATGCAATAAGGCAAGGGTGGAAAGACTTTCTGTGGTTGGAGGGTCTGGTTTCATGTTTCATTGACCTTCTTTGTATAAAAAGCATGGATCCAATCCTTTACTGAAGGACAACAGAGACCGTTCCAGGCAATAGCAGACGTGAGTAAACAGCAGAAGATCAGGGAGTGGCTAGAGAACCCTTTAAGACAATCTCATGAGAAATTACCACTCTCAGGCGCCTTCTCTACCACTTAGATTCTCTGATTGTTAGGAAGAGAAAGGAAAAGCAATTTATCCTATTAAATTACTTCCTTTTTTTCCACTGCACCTCAAGAGGAATGTGTAAATCTACATTTTCATAATCAAATTTTTGGTGAGTTTTCTGAACAATTACTTGACAAGCCCTATATAATTAAACCATGATGAGGTCAGGCGCATTTATTTTTATGTGCATAGGATGCATTATTTCAAAAACAGAGCAAATGATGAGATAAGTTAACAATAATAACTGATAAACAATATCAAAATTCTATACTATTTTGTTTATCTATACTACCGATCAAAATTTGGGGTCTGTGATTTTAATAATTGCGAAAGAAGCCTGAGCATAAATACAGTAAAACAGTAGTATATATAAATATATATATATATACACACACACACACACACACATACATACACATATATATATATATATATATACACATATATATACATACATACATATATATACATATATATATATATATATATATACATACAAAAAAAAAATATATATATATATATAAAAATTTAAAAAATAACATTGTAACATTATATATGTCTTTGTTACTTTTGATCAATTTAATGCACAAGTATTCAAATTAGCGGGTCACATATGTAAAAAAAACAAAACAAAAAAAACCTTATGGTACCTATATATTATGCCTCCCAATCATTTTTAACTTGACACAGCATCTTAAAAACACAGTTCTAAAGGCACGAGATGAGACACAAAAGCCAAAGACAACAATCAAAATGTGTATGCAATTTTTTTAAATAAACAAACTATAATATTGCACAAAACAGTCACAGTTCTCACATTTCTCACAACAGGCGATTTAGAGACAAAAAAAAGGGTCTTGAAATTCATTCCTGTATGTGGAGAATGGGTTAAAGTGCTGTTTGGATGGATGCAGCAGTGATGCTTTAAAGGGCGATGCTTTAAACTTCACTGTTTGAGTTTACAGTCTAACAGTACACTTAAGAGCATCACGCTGTCCGCATGTCAAAACCCTTTCTGAAAAGTTGCATCTTGGAATTTATCCCTTTAAAAGCACAAAATAGTAAAGCGAAGACAGAAATTAGAAAGCAAAATGTAGATTAACTAGCCCATCCCCACTCCGTACTGCCAAACTCAGTCTTACATCTCCTTACTCGACACTTACTTTTGACTTTCCCCCTCTCTCTGCCCTCCTCCTCCTCTTTTGTTTCCTCTGATCCTCTTAAGTGCTGCTGCAGAAACACTACGAGAAAGAAAGAAAGAAAGAACAAAGGTCATTATTACAATGAAATGGACTGAGAATCACACACAAAAAACGCCAATGAGCACATTTCCAATTCTGTGCCAGGCACTCAGATGAGGCTAGAGTCAATTACGCATCGGCTTAGCCCATTCTGCAACCCGATTCAATTATTTAAACGCTAAATTTGCAATGAAACCTATGAGATAATTAAAAATACATAATTTGGACAACAATTGATTGTGGGTTATTGCTTTAAACCACTGAATATTGACAATAAATGAACACAGTCAAGTATTGGGTGTGTTGTCAATGAGTTAGCAATACTGGAGGAACGATGACGGCTTGTCTGCGTTGCTTTTAATATCTGTGAATGTGTGTATATATGGGTTAAATCACATGCACAAGGAATTTTGATTGGACATGGCCTATTTTTTCTAACAGTGGGTGTTGGAAACAGGAAAGAACAACAAAGAAGCCTTCAGACACAGGCTAGATCAGGGCTATGCCAAAGTGAGTCTAAATAAAGCTCACAGTGTAACCGATATGGGGTAGAATTAAGAATGTCAAAAGTGCTGGAACCAAGTCGATACTAAAAGAAGAATTATCAGACTCAATTTGGTACCAGACTCTTTGTGGTCAAGCCATCTGTGAGGAAAAAATTGGTGTGTGGCTGTTACGAAAATTACAGTAATCTACAGCAAGAGCAGAACGGCCTGACTTAACCCAGAGAGAATGCGGTTTATAGACGAACAACATGATGAGGGTAAATGACAGACATGTTTCATTAGTGCTAACGTCACAGATGAAGAGTCCCTGAAGAGCTTTAAACACACTTACACACTCACTCCCTCCCTCCATGCATCAGTGGAAAAGCATTTATCCGTGTCTACAGACTCACACACCTGTCTCTCTTCTCTCAGAGCGATCATTGCCTTAATAAGATGAGCTCACATATGGCAACTCCTCTGAATCTGTGACAAAGATCTGAGTCAACTACTACCATAATGCATACGGTGTTGCCTAATATTCTTTTTATATTTATTCATTTATTTATTAATCACTAGACAATAATCCATGATAAACATGTTAGTGCCATCTGTTATAACATCTTGAAAACAAAAATTCCTTTGCCATTATGGAAATATACATATACATTTTTTTTATTATTATTATTTTTTGTGATTTTTTTTTTTAATTAATGGAAATAAGACAAGCAGCAAACAAAAATGCTTATATACACAATGTGATTTCCAAATATTTTGTTCTGATAAACAAATACAATAGAACAAAGAAAATAAAACAACAGTAATTATGATATAACAATGATGATAATATTATATAATTATATACTGTATATATATATATATACCCATATAACACCCATAAATGAAAATACTGTCATAATTTTCTCACTCACAATTTTATTTACTTTTTAAAGGTCCCATATTGTCAAAACTGAAATTTCCTGGCTTTTTTCATGATAACTGAGGTCTAGTTAACCTAGCTAGCTAACCACAAAACCAGATCGGCTGACCTGTAAAGTTACACTCTCACTCAAAAGGATGGACGATCTGACAGGATTGTTACTATGAGGTGGCTCACATCTAACATGCATAGTAAAGACAAACTCACTGTGTCTATCTAGTCATGATGAAGATGTATATACATTTCAATTCCAGCAGGAAACAATTTTACAGCTACATTATTGTTCTAGCCACAATTAATCACAACAATGTATATACAATTACAAATGATTATATACAAATCGTCAGTTTGTTTTTTTATGCACATGCACTCAGACATTATTTCATACACGACGCAGTCGTGAGATGCAAGAAACATAGACATAAGACAAGAAATCTATGGGCGCGTGCCCATAAGAACAAAAGACAATACTTTATTGAACCTTTTCTGATAATTAGTGTGCGCTGTAAACGTGAGCATTTTTGACGATTGTTTCTGTCCAGTCTGCTCGTTTTATCGCTTTAACCACAGCTGTCGTCGTTTTTTTGTCTGGCAGTGGCAGCAGATATGCAATCAGATTTCTAATTTGAGGCTGTATTACGTCGATTCTGGCCCCCAACATCACAACAAGATGATATTTTAAGCTCCTTATGTAGCCGAATCTGCACTGATTTGAATGGGCCACCTCCAGTTTCCTCTTTGTTTTGCTGCCTCCAGCTAGCGCTGTGACGTCGGCTGACCCTAGTTACCTGTGGTTGGCCTGGCCATGTGTCACTCAGAAAACAACAGGCCAATCAGAAGAGAGGCTCATGAATATTAATTAGACAGGCCAAAATCGACCTGTTCTCAGCAGAGCTCCTGAGAAATTAGCTGTAAAAATATATTGAGATGGTTTTTGGTACGTATACCGCAAATATATATTCTTAAGGACATCAAAACCTAAAATAAAACTCCAGAAAGGTGTAAAATATGGGACCTTTAAATGTTGGTAACCAAACAGTTGACTTCCATAGTATGGAAAAAAAAATACCGTGGAAGTCAATGGCTACCATCAGCTGTTTGGTTACCAACGTTCTTCAAATGATCTTCTATTGCGTTTCACTCATGAGGGTGAGCAAATGATGAGAGAATTTTCATTTTTGTGTGAACTATCCCTTTAATATTTATATTATTTAAATGTACTAGAACATCCACTCATTCTGTAAACTCAGTAAATTCACATGTTAGTTTGCTATTCTGAATATAATCTGTCTTCCAACATCATCCCATCAGAATCTGTGCATGTCCATTCATTCTGATGTCTTTCACATATGCCGAGGTTGCCCTGGGCTATTTGATGATTTCAGAGGCTCGGTGTCGAGGGTCAAAGGGATTTGGGTGTGGGCAGAGAGGTGGGCTTGAAACGTTAAGCTCTAGCTATTTCACTGCTGCCCCAAAGTATGTTCTCATTCAGTGTTTCTGTGCGTGTATGTTGCCAGTCACCATACGTTTTGGCTCCTTAGTGGACTCACCAATGAGAAGCAGATGTGTGTAGTCATGTTTCTGAATTCTGATCTCTTTCTGTCGCTTTCCTCCTCAATCACACACCCACATACATGTACATACAGGTTCATAGCCAAAAGACAAGTCATTCTCTTTTACTCCAGCCAGTCTGAATGATCTGATCCAAGCATGCAGACAAAACACACAAAAACTTTTATCAACAAACTGCACAATGTCCATAAAGGGGTATTCCATAAACTTAGCGTTGAAGCATTTAGGACCCAGTGAGCCAGAAAAAAAGCCTCTGTCAGGAACAAAGCTGTCCGTAATCAGAGCTTTTAGGCGTAAGTTGTCCAAAACATTCAGAATTTTGTTCAAAACTTGTGAAGCGTGACGTGCCAGAACCCGAACATGTCTAAAAATATTTTCCTGAAGAAAGCGGAGGGCTGTTTCAGTAATCTGTCCCGCAGCTAGAGTCGGTTCACTCCTGGCGCACAACACAACGAAAAACCCACCAAAAAACTGGCAAAAACTTCAAAACCTCCAGTTACCACTCATTAAACACACACACCGCAACCGCACAGCGCTGATCGACAGATGAAATAAACGTCAGGGTCGGAAGTTAAAAATGCAGATCCTTTGCTGGCATTCCCTCATCCAAGCATCAATCCATCCAGAACTAGAGGGGGGAGGAGGAGGAGGGTGACTTGTGCTGAATGAGGGTGAGCATGATGTGATGTTGGGAAAGATCTTTAGCCAGGACGGGCTCGGAGACTCGGCTGGGAAACACATACAAAGAGGCAAGACACACTGTCTGGAAGCAACCACTGAACCACAAGATGACCTTTATGATCAAGAACACGCACGCACAAAGATGTAGTCTGCAAACAATTGTAGACCACCAAATGCTCTTTATAAGCACACATATGCATAAAAACACACAACACAGATTTAAGGTTGACTCTGGAAACACTGATGGAACCACCACCATCTGTGATCTCACAAACACAAACACAAACACACACACACACACACACACACACACACCCACAATGATTTGACAGAGAGGTGGGTGTGAGTGAGGACAAAATGGACAGGACAGCAGGAGGTAATGTTACAACTGACACCATCAACAATTACCACAATACTGCCAAACGTGAAACTCCAGTGTGATTGAGCTTAAGACCCTCACATTCAGGGCATTCCAGAGATTCTTCCAAACAGGACTTTGACCAATTCTGAGTGAACTCTGACCTTTCAGAGTATACAGTTACCGCTTCTCTATTTTTTTTAAACACCCAAAATGATTTAATTCAGTATCTTTCTGAGGTGGCTTTCATTTCACTTATATATAAGTGTGTGTGTGTGTATATATACTGTATATATATATATTTTTTTTTTTTTAGATTTACAATTTTTATATGTATCAGACAGACAGGCAAATATTTTATAGTAATTAAATGAAAAAAATAATAGAATTATTTTTTTTTTTATTCATTTCTTTACTGATTTATTTATTAAGTAAATGCAGTAAATGTGTATATATAATTTACGTTTATTAAATAACATTTCTTCAATATATAAATCATTCAATATTAAATATAATAAATAAGATAAATCAATTTATGCATACATTTCAGATCAACAGGGAAAATAAAAGTGGCTGTAGTAACTGCACAGTGTCAAAAACAGATGAGTGTGTGTCCATTAACTGAATGTGCATCACATTGAGCTATTCCAGCACTGCTTGATTATAATAGAGGCAATCTAGTTTGGTTTTGAATTGAGTTGCTGTTTCAAAAACTACATAGTGAGAACATTATCGATAATAGTTCCTGGGTCAAGAGGGTGCAGAGACAAATTTTACAGTCTAGAATCACATTTTCTTCTGTGGAAATTCACAGAATGGGTTGATTGTGCATCGACACTTGCATCAGAACCTGCACTGTGTTGGTGAAAAACATAGAAGCATTAGTGGTTCAACGGATCCCAAATCTCACGGTTCCGATCACATTACGGTTTTTGACCCACGGATCAGACCATTTTTCGGATCAGCAAGAAAATAAAAATATAATAAAAATGCTTTCCATTTATTACTTAAAGCGAAGTACTTCTTTGATACCACAGTAAATACTACTAGATTAACTAAGAAAGTTTAAACATTATTAAAGAGACAAGAGAACAGCCAGCAAAAATAAGAACAAATATACAAATTACAAGCATAGATAAATACAACAGAGTATGTTACAAATAAAATAAGGTTGGTAGAATTCAAATACAGAAACTTAATAATTAGGGGAAATAACACTGCATAGTTTTCACTGTATAAATTAAATATAGATTTTTATCACAGCTGTTTTGTTGTTTAATGATCATTAAATGACGGCAGCAGTATTTATAGGCCGCTGTCCCTTTAAGACCTGATGCACGGATCCGATATAATGATACACATCACATCCGATTTCTTTCTCAGCTGTTTTCATTCACTTGAGACATAACTGACCGCGTTTACCTGAATGATTGTCGAGATGGGTATTCTGTCATAATTTCATGTGTATGTGTCTGTTCAGGGGACTCAGCAGAGGATTCAGTTCGGTGTTCACTCGGCGTCTTAAACGCGGATGTGCGCGTAGAGAACAGCGCACGAGTAACGAATCGAGTTCCCTTTCGCCTTTTCTCTCTGGAATTGTTTAAAATTTGCTTGCTTGTGTAAATACGAACAAATGATAAACTTATACTCTATTATGGTTAAATTTTGCAATTAAACCACAGATCACATGCTTGCCGAACCGTGGGGCTTGGTCCGTACGGATCACGGATCAACTACGATCCGTTTAACCACTAGTAAGCATCATACAAGATTAAAACCAATTCCTTCTTCAAAACACAATCTCAATCTCCCTCACATCTGACAGTATAGGAACGCAGAGGTCCATGAAACAAAAACCAGCCTCACATACAATCACAGAGCTCCATGTTTCCCTTCTCGACTAGCCGCTCCATATCTGGGGCTTATGGCTCCCAGGCACTGAAACCCTAAGCCACAAACACACACACACACACACACAGTGATAAATGCGATCTTAACTGCAGCAAGACTTCATGAAGCTACTGCATGGTTCAGAGACTATGTTTTTACAGGTGGGTGTGTGTGAAAACGTGATAACCGTGATCGTGAACACACACACACCATCACACACATTCACAGACCCTGTTGACCTGTGTGGACACGACAGAGCATGTAACAGCCGACGGCTAGCAATGTATCATTTTGCACTTTGGTCTTGTTTTCCAGTAAGTAAACATCCTGCACATTTTCAAAACAAGATAACTTGTAATAAACATTATTAAGGCTTTTTTGAAATAAATAAATACATACATTCAGCAAAGATGCATTAAAATGATCAAAAGTGACATTTAAAAAGATTAACACCCTTATCCACCTTTTCTTGGTTGACAAACAGAACAAAGCAAATGCAGAATAATCCACCTTAAAAATAGAAACTGGTAATCATTAGCACCTTTAACTGAGACGCACCATGGCAGGTTTCAACTAAAGCAGAAAAAAAAGATCCCACGTACAATTCATCCCTAGCACTTACTATATGATCAGTCCACATAAAAATATTTTATAATTACAATGTCAGCAATTTTATTTCACAAAAGTTATTTTTGCTGCATATTCAACCTAATAATAAGTAACAATACTCGGATCACATCTGTAGCATCCACAATATCCATCTATGGTGGAGCTTTAATGGGTGTGATGAACCACAAGAAATTTAGCAGTGTCTATTTAAAAAAAAAAAAGGGGGATTATGAATTTATTGAGTAATTTTGTTTGGATAAATAAAATACACATCATTTTAAAATATATATAAAAATAATAATAAAAAGTACAATTAAAAACAAGCAAACAATAAAAAAGCAATAAAATAAAATAATGTAAATTGAGAAAAAAAGTTTGTTCAGCTCGTTTCGGTTAGTGACTGAGATAAATTCAGTAATCACTCAGAATGATTCAGGAGTGATTCATAAAAAAATGGCTCAGTCTCAATTTTTTTTCTTTAATCAGACTACACTGGTTGCGTATGCATGTTGTTGCATTCAATAGAAGGATGATAGTCTATCTATTGTCTAATGTTTTCATGTTCAATTCAGAGTGAAAAACATTAAATAAAATAAAGCAGCAAGTCTTCCCATTTGCGCCCACATACCTTAAAGACAAGCTCTGCTACTGATCCACATTCTTTCAGAGTATTCCATGGACTGTGTACTAGATACTTGAATAACTCTAGCTGGAGGAAAACCCTCAGGCAACTGAACAGAAGCTTCCAGGTCGGCCAGCCCTCTGCTCTGCTCTGACCTGGATTCTGTGAGCATGGATGCCAGAACTAAGTCTGATGCTCCTTAGAGGCTTTTTTAGGGTTTACTGGGCCAGACTGGAGTATAATAACGCTTCGCCTAACCCTATTTTAGGTCAGACACTAAAAAGATTCTGGAATTGGAAGCCACAGCCCTTTAACAGGATCCTTACCTGGTCATGTTTCCTGTCCCAAGGGGAAAAGGCATGTAATACATTTAAATTGAGTGAGGCAGAGTGAGATGTGGTACCTGACAGAAAACAATCCAACGGCCTGGGGTCTTAAATGAGTTCGTGATATTCGTGGAAATAAAATGTGTCTCCTCATGTGCTCTCTGTGTGCAGTATGCTTTATCACAGAAAGGAAATGATCCTTGTCTTCATTTCCTGCCTGGAGTGTAGCACTTGCCTCATACCTAGAAGTTGGTGCGGAATAAATTGGGAAGTTGATCTAAAATCATTCTGAATATTGTCCTAGAATAAATTTAAAAAAGCCCACTTTGGGATGGTGGAGATATGTAAAATATTTCTATCGATGAAGATCGAGCAGCGAGCAATGTCAAATTTTTGGAATTTGCCATTTTATAGAAATTAACGTAATTTTTGTTTACATACGTTTAATTTACACTGCAATGCAAATTTCAATACCGGCTCATTCAGACACTCGATAGAAGTTGTGCTAGCAAGTTACACAAGTCCTTTGTGTGTCTGAAAAATGACTGTACACAAGGGAGGCGGGAAGTACCGTATAAAATGCTCTCAAGACTTCCATGAAAATTGTTTAGTCACAGGTGTTTTGGATATTACACTCTTTTCTAATGAAGGGTGTGACTGCTTGTTTCCTGAAGGGGAAGGCTATGTAACTCTTGATTACCATTATGTAGGCATAATTATAATTACTGAAACTTTAGAAAATCTTAAGGACGAATTTGAGTCTTAGATGGACATTTTAATTAGACCACACTTTACTTGCCGTGTAAGTACAAACTAATGAGCCACCTCGCTGTTTACTGCCTACATAGGCTACAACCTTGTACGACAGCACCCTAAATGAAATGTTCCTCATACTTGACTGATTTCAAACACCTGACACTGTCAACAACTACACACAACACAAATACACACAATGCCTTTCACGAAGTGCACAAGAGATTCAATTCACAATTAATTCCTTTCATGTTTACTGTTAGCATTTTGCTATAAGCTAACAATGCCGTTTTCTAAGCACTGAGAGTGTTGCATGGCATACTGAGATGGTCTAATCTGCCAAGGATACATACAATGCTGCCCCTAAATAGCTAAATCTTATAAGGCATCAGCTTTTGTGTCATAAGTGTCCTAAAATGCTGTCTAACTATGCAGCTAACTAGGTTTTGGAACAGAGCTCAAGAGAGTTTTTGATCCTCAACATATTCACTATGAACTGAAGAGAAAATCCCACACAAAAGGACATTAAAAATCAAGTAAAGCACATTATTGTGAACATTAAGTTTGCTAATGACCTTTTTTAAGCAACTTTTTTCATAATTATACAAGAAGCTAATGTCAATGTGCATGGGTGGGGGTGAATGAAGAGGTGTAAACAATTAATCAAATTTCTAATCGCGATTACAATTATGGGTGCCACAATTACGTAATTGTTCAAAGCAGCAATTAATCGTTCAAAGTCCTCTTATGTTATTCTGTGTGCTTAAGATGCATTTTTTTCCTACATGTTATCTTAAGGGTTTTTCCCATTATTTTAATTTTAGTTTTAGTATATTATAATACTATTCATATTTTTACTTTTTTATAATTAAAAGAAACCAATCTGATGTATAGTTGACATTTGAGGCTTAATACTATAGAGAAGTTTTCTAGAAGTTTTTCAGTTAGTGTTTTCAGCTTGTTTATTTTCATATAAAAATACGGCATGCAGTAGCAACAAACAATGGTATAAACATTATTCAATGTAAATTGTGATAATCGTAATTAATAATCGCAATTACAATTTCAAGGAAATAATTGACAATTATGATTTTTGTCATAATCGTGCAGCCCTAGTGTAAACAGTACTTTACATATACAAACACATGTATTACAACTACACCCACAAGTCTTGATGCTATTATGCTCTGCTGGGCATGACACAGGCTCTTATGCCAAGCAGAGTCACCAACACACAGAAATGTTCACACAAGCCTGTCACAGAGATAGAGAGAGACAAGAGAAAGGAAAATTCATCATTACGTGGGTCCCAACTCCAATTTCCTACATGTTATCTTAAGGGTTTTTCCCATTATTTTAATTTTAGTTTTAGTATATTATAATACTATTCATATTTTTACTTTTTTATAATTAAAAGAAACCAATCTGATGTATAGTTGACATTTGAGGCTTAATACTATAGAGAAGTTTTCTAGAAGTTTTTCAGTTAGTGTTTTCAGCTTGTTTATTTTCATATAAAAATACGGCATGCAGTAGCAACAAACAATGGTATAAACATTATTCAATGTAAATTGTGATAATCGTAATTAATAATCGCAATTACAATTTCAAGGAAATAATTGACAATTATGATTTTTGTCATAATCGTGCAGCCCTAGTGTAAACAGTACTTTACATATACAAACACATGTATTACAACTACACCCACAAGTCTTGATGCTATTATGCTCTGCTGGGCATGACACAGGCTCTTATGCCAAGCAGAGTCACCAACACACAGAAATGTTCACACAAGCCTGTCACAGAGATAGAGAGAGACAAGAGAAAGGAAAATTCATCATTACGTGGGTCCCAACTCCAAGAACAATAGTTCAGATCTAAAACAAGAATTCAAGGAGGTCTTGGGGGTTTAAATTAGAGATCTTAATGTATTTGATAGCACCATGAATTAAAACAAATATATATATACTGATACATTTACCATATGATTTAACTATTCGAATGTAAATGTGAAGTTAAGGCATTAAATAAAAACATAGGCTAAAATTGGGGAAACCAATGACATGAGATGCATTTGCATATTTTAAAGGGTGTTGGAGATTGCCCTCAGTATGGTGACAGTCAGTCAGCCCTGTCACGCAACACCGGCCACGGCGGTCAGACCCTAACCCAATTAATTTTGACTTCACTTTCATGTTCCAAACATGAAAGAACTTGAGTGAAAGAGAGAGAGCGACAGAGCTCCATAACAGACATACTGGAAATGTTGAGGAGTAGGACAATGACACAGACTCACTTTTGAGGGGCCAATACATGAATATGAGGAAATGCTTATAACATAACATAACATAACATAATATAATTCTACTTTTCAATTTACATTATTTAAAATCCTAAAACTGTACATTTCCAAGTTTAAATTACATTTTCCACTTTTCCTTTTCTCTACTCAACTTTTTAAATCACCAGATGATCTCTGTTAAACGAGCAGGTCTGTGTCGGACAGCTGGGGAGGTAGGTCAGTTTCTGACTCCATGTCGACATCAAATCAACAGTAGCAACCCGAATCCACCCTTCTCCTACCCAGAATTCTCTCTTGCACTCAGAGTTAGTATGTGTGAGGCCTTTTTCAGATGTCTTAAAATCAATAGGTCAAGGTTTTGGTGAGCCGGATGTTCAGAGGAAAAAGCCTGTCATTCCTGAGAGGACAGGAAGTGCAGAAATGATCCGCAGTATAATGCCTCACGGCCCAGTGAGGAGTGAGAGAGAACTCTGCCAGAGAAAGAGCAATGACCACATGGCTTCTACAAAACCCTACAAATTAAACAAAACAACCCGAGATAACACACACATGCCGTACAGAGATTGGATTTTTAGAGAGAGAGAAAATGGTGGAGATATGTACTAGAAGGAAGACCTTTGGTTTGGTTTGGTTTCCATTTGCTTTTGTTTGGTTTTGCCCGGTTTAGTTTGCTTTCGTTTGTTTCTTTCAGATTCTCTCAGGTCATTTAGTTTTTTTGTTTTTGTTTCATATGGTTCTGTTTGATTTCATCTAGATTCATTTAGTTTTGTTTACTTTCTTTTGATTTTGTTCTGTTTGGTTTGGTTTTGTCTGGTACTGTTTGCTTTCATTTGGTTTGTATTTGTTTGCTTTTGTCTGGTTTTACTTATTTTAGTTTAGTTTCATCGAAACTTTTCTGAAGACTTTTCGGTTTCCTTTCAGAAGTACATTTATATAAAAACACCTGTGCCACATTTTGACTTATTTACTCTATGAAATCATAGCCTTTTAAATTTTAATCGTCATATTAAGCCTTATCGCGATTCTTCTCTTTCCGTCCCACAAATGTAAGACCTCTTGAAATTATAATTAAGACTTTTTTTGTAACATTTAAGGTATTTAAGAAGTTTTATGTCCTTAAATTTGTGTCCTCCAATTGAAGACTTTTTAAGGAACCAAGGGAACCCTGAATTTAAGATAGCCCGTCGGGCAGTGGGGTGATAGACTTTGGTAGCCCGACTGGAAGACAAAACAGCCCCAGGATGTCAGGCTAGCAATTTTGTGAGCCCTGATTCTTGTAAATCAATTTGAGTAGCTGGGTAGCTGAGTAGCTGAGTGTGTCTTCAAGTGATAAATTAAACCAGTCATAGTAATGTATTTTGGCAACGAGTCACTTCGATATTTCAGCCAAACAACTAGATATTACTATTCTAGCATTATTTTTAGTCAAGGAGAAGTGGGTCCACACTGCTCACGTTTATTGTTATGGCTTATTCACGTTGTATGCATGAAATACACACTGATATAGTCAAAACATCATTTGAGAAGCACTAACGAAACATCACTGTTTCAGTCAATGGTTTTGGGCCTCCAAAACTATTTTTGCTGAATATTTTCATTTGCCAATTCAAAAACAAGGAACCTTTTTTGGCTTGTTTGTATATAGATGTTAATACAATTATTGCAATGGTGAGATTACCATTGGCGTAACATTGAGTACTAAATTTGATTGTCTTCACCAACCAATAAGAATGTAGCACTTTAACCTCCACTTAACAAAATTTACTGTGTCTATTCTGCATTATTCTGCAGCTTTCCACATAGTAAGCATATAAAATGCAAAAAGTATTGTCCATAAATTCTTCCTGGGCCTGCTCATCAGTCAAAGATCAGTGAAATATGCTTAGGATCCAAAAGAGAGAAATTAAGAAAAAAAAGAGCAAAAAAGAGCGGGCAGAGGGCAGGGGTCATACTGAACAGAGCAAAGATTCAGAAAGTATGATCGGAGGTCACGTCTCAATGCACTGCAATGCCATAAAGTGCCAGTGACCCACAAGCATCACTACTACTCTATGGTTTGTTTTTATAAGAGGCCCAAAATTGTAAGGTCAGGCCACAAATAAGAGGAACAGACTGACTGAGAGGAAGGAGAGAGAGATGGAGGGAAGGAAGACAAGGGTTGGGGGTTGAGGTTACACATCTGGTTGTGTTAAGGATGTTTGAGATTCCTCTGTGGTTTGTTTGGGGTCTTGGTGCCAAGGGAAGGAGGGGCGAGGAGATGGGTCTATTCAGCCTGAACATTTCAAATTAAAGCATCTCCCAACCCATTTTCTCAAACACATTGACATCAGCCATTAGGAGTTGGATGAGTACTTGACTAGTCATTCAACAACTGACTACATTTGTTTTCTTTTTCTTTTTTCCCCCAGTTGTGGTTATTTCACTGTTGTGGATATATGTGTTTAGAGTTCATTTCAGCACATTGCCTTGCCCCAGTGCTTTACTGCAAAAGCAAAAATATTTTTGTGACAATAAAGATTAGTTACTTCTAAACCCGGAACATTCCTATAAAATTCAAGAACTTTAAAAAGGGCAGAGATTTGACAGTCCATGTCTGACTCGTCAACAGCAGAGAGACAAGGACCACAGGGAGTGCAAAGGTCAGATTTAACAATGTTTTCCACAAAAAAAAAAAATCTGAGATAGTACCGCATTTACAAACATCAAATCGAGTAAATTTTTGGCTAGAAAAACGTTTGAAGGCAGCAACAGGGAGTGAACTCGTTCAAACATATGACCCTCACACACACACACATGCACATGCACATTCCTTCCTCAGAGCAAAAATGTAATCGCCAAGAATAACAACTGGTCTTTAGTTCTGAAACCAAAGCATCCGGTTCCTACATGCATCATTTAGTTTGCATTTCAATATGTAGTTGTTCAAACAAGTCAATCTATTAATTTTACCATTCATTTATTGCCTTCAATGCAAAACATAACTACTTAAATAGTCATACCTCAAAACCAACGCTCCTGACAGCCCAATGCCTTTGTTCGATCTAAAAGACGCAAAAAAAGATACTAAGAAAAGCAAAAACAGCTGCCATGGCAGCCTACAGCTCTATCTATGTACAATTTATTGTGAGGCAAAATTGAAACAGGGAGATATTCATCTTTATTACAATGTGGCAGATCAGACGATGATTTGAGACATGGGGTAATGTAATGAACCTGTCTACAGTGCTGTCGCTAAAAAAGAGGGCTGAGGGTAGTCATTACCCCGAGCTGTCAAACACTGCCTCCCTCATTCACCTCACTCATAATAGAGCTTTCCTCATTACCTAAATGAATACAAATGTCTTCCTGTGAATGCCTCTGACATTCCACCTGACAGCCAGGTGTACATGGGCGGAGAGCAATTTGTTTCTGAAAGTGAGAGTTAGCTATTGTAAATGTGTGGGAATATGTGAGTGCTCGAATGCACGGGACAGGCTGTAGGTGTGTGAGATTGTACGTAAACAGTCCCAAATTACATGTTCTCAAAAGACAGCTGCATGCGGATGTGGAGGTGTAGCCATTGTGCATCTGGTTTTAATATGGTCTCTATTTCTTCTGCTAGTATCTATGTGTGTCGGTCACATCTCAATGGAGTACCGCAGCTGTAGGACTAACTAGCTGGCTTGTAAAAAGAGCTCCTCCTGAACCCTGGAGACCTGAATGCACTGTGATTGAATTGTCGCCATTAATCTAAAAGTCTTGCATCATGAATAATAAATAAAATAAAATAAAATATTGTTGAAAAAAGTTAATAGACATGTTATGCGTCAAAAAGGAGAAATTTAAATTTACTTAACAAGTATGACAGATGTAATGTTAGCTGCAAACTTTGTAATTACCCTACATCATCCCAGATAATTTCACGCAAAATGACAGATGAGAGGGAGGAGTGTGTGGAATCATTGGAAGCAATTTTCCACCATCTCAGAACGTGAAAAGCGGCTCGTCCAGGCTGCAAGATGCCCTGCAATGCACTGATCTAGAACCGGTTTGCCAAGTCAATATCCTGCCTTGATCCATGTCAGAAAAACTGTAAAACTGATTTCAGATTAGCACCTGAAAGAGAAAAGCAAAGTCTGTGGAAGAACTGCAAAGGAAGTCATCAATCCAAAAACAAAAATAAAATAAAATAAAGTGGTAAAATGATCAAGTTTTAATTAGATAAGTGAAATAAGTCAGTTATCAAAGAACAATTTTGTCAGTTTGTCCGTCATCTTGGATTTATTTTTTCACTGAGCTCAAGAGAGGAAATAATAAAAATCCCATAAACCACCTTTAAATGTGGATGTCAAATTATTTACTTTATTAATATATTCAGTAAACATAATGCTAGAAATATTTATTTGTTGGACAGCTGAGATCAGCATCACCCACTGGGCTAAGGACACTTTCGGGATGGGATCTGCAAGGGGTTAGCATTTTTATTAGTATGAAAAAGACAAAAGGACAGAGCAAAAGTCAATAATCAGATTATTTTCATAATTGAATATCTCCATTCAGCTGATTGACCTCAATGCTCTATTCAAACAGCACAATATGTCAAGGTCATCTACAAGCGTCTGACCTCACTTCCCCTTACAACTCAATATCTTCCTGCACCTAACATCATGTCTCTTACTTTCTGACCACATTCTCAAGCGTAACACCTACATAAATGACAACTCCATCCTGTGCATTCAAATGCAGCCTCAATTCAAGAACACTTGACAGTAAGGATCATGAAAAGGCATGGATTGAGGCACCTTAGGCTTCCTCAGAGGACTTTTAAACACAACAAAAACTGAACTAACACAGAACACAGAGCTTTACAGATATTCTTGGGTCAGATAAGCCAGTGAAACTTAATATTTGTCATTTAATACTAGGAATAGTAATTATAAGGATTTATTAACAATTCCAATGGTTTTTTTAAATACTTTTGAGGAGGACATATTTGGAAATACAAGACTGAAAATAACTTACATTTCGATGACTGAGTCAGATTAATTCAATAACCACTCCAAATGATTCATGAGTGATTCACTAAAAATAACCACTCATATACAAACCCAATTCCAAAAAAGTTGGGACACTGTACAAATTGTGAGTAAAAAAGGAATGGAATAATTTACAAATCTCATAAACTTATATTTTATTCACAATAAAATATAGATAACATATCAAATGTTGAAAGTGAGACATTTTGAAATGTCATGCCAAATATTGGCTCATTTTGGATTTCATGAGAGCTACACATTCCAAAAAAGTTGTGACAGGTAGCAATAAGAGGCCGGAAAAGTTCAATGTACATATAAGGAACAGCTGGAGGACCAATTTGCAACTTATTAGGTCAATTGGCAACATGATTGGGTATAAAAAGAGCCTCTCAGAGTGGCAGTGTCTCTCAGAAGTCAAGATGGGCAGAGGATCACCAATTCCCCCAATGCTGCGGCCAAAAATAGTGGAGCAATATCAGAAAAGAGTTTCTCAGAGAAAAATTGCAAAGAGTTTGAAGTTATAATCATCTACAGTGCATAATATCATCCAAAGATTCAGAGAATCTGGAACAATCTCTGTGCGTAAGGGTAAAGGCTGGAAAACCATACTGGATGCCCGTGATCTTCAGGCCCTTAGACGGCACTGCATCACATACAGGAATGCTACTGTAATGGAAATCACAACATGGGCTCAGGAATACTTCCAGAAAACATTGTCGGTGAACCCAATCCACCGTGCCATTCGCCGTTGCCGGCTAAAACTCTATAGGTCAAAAAAGAAGCCATATCTAAACATGATCCAGAAGCGCAGGCGTTTTCTCTGGGCCAAGGCTCATTTAAAATGGACTGTGGCAAAGTGGAAAACTGTTCTGTGGTCAGACGAATCAAAATTTGAAGTTCTTTTTGGAAAACTGGGACGCCATGTCATCCGGACTAAAGAGGACAAAAACAACCCAAGTTGTTATCAGCGCTCCGTTCAGAAGCCTGCATCTCTGATGGTATGGGGTTGCATGAGTGCGTGTGGCATGGGCAGCTTACACATCTGGAAAGGCACCATTAATGCTGAAAGGTATATCCAAGTTCTAGAACAACATATGCTCCCATCCAGACGTCGTCTCTTTCAGGGAAGACCTTGCATTTTCCAACATGACAATGCCAGACCACATACTGCATCAATTACAACATCATGGCTGCGTAGAAGAAGGATCCGGGTACTGAAATGGCCAGCCTGCAGTCCAGATCTTTCACCCATAGAAAACATTTGGCACATCATAAAGAGGAAGATGCGACAAAGAAGACCTAAGACAGTTGAGCAACTAGAAGCCTGTATTAGACAAGAATGGGACAACATTCCTATTCCTAAACTTGAGCAACTTGTCTCCTCAGTCCCCAGACGTTTGCAGACTGTTATAAAAAGAAGAGGAGATGCCACACAGTGGTAAACATGGCCTTGTCCCAACTTTTTTGAGATGTGTTGATGCCATGAAATTTAAAATCAACTTATTTTTCCCTTAAAATGATACATTTTCTCAGTTTAAACATTTGATATGTCATCTATGTTGTATTCTGAATAAAATATTTGAAACTTCCACATAATTGCATTCTGTTTTTATTCACAATTTGTACAGTGTCCCAACTTTTTTGGAATCGGGTTTGTATATATATATATTTTAAATCAGACTACACTGGTTGTGCTGTATGCATGTTGTTGCATTCACTAGAAAGATGAGCTGTCTATTTGTCATCTTTCTCATATTTTTGCATTCAATTCAGAGTGAAATATATACAAATTAAATGTAAAAAATCTTATGGGAATCATCATAAGAATTTATTAATGATTCTAATAATTTTTTTTATGACTTTAAAGGAGGAAATATATATATATATATAAACTCAAAGGATGCACTCACACTGCAGATCTGGATGCCCAAATTGGTTTGTTTGACTATATCCGATTTTTTTTGATGACCCGCTTACACCTTGTTTTAAAAGTGACCTGTATCCGATATCTGCATTTACACTACATTTACTTGACGTGCCTCAATGCATTAGACAGTGATATTAAAAGACTAAACTCAGCACAAGCTATTAATAAAGCATACTTTGTATAATTAAGCAGATGAGTCCAGAATATGAATGCAAAGACTTTAATTTATTGCCAGAACTCATAGAAACATTTTTAATGCAATAGGCTAGTTTCATCCTCACATCAAAATCATTCATTAGTACCAATTCTTCACAACAGTGATTATATACACAGATTCACTGTACACATCTGTACGCATAGAGGAGAAACAATAATGTACAGTATGTGGAAAATAATGTGTTTTTTGAACCTTAAACCACATAAACACATTTCATTACACCAAATACACAAAATATTGTTCTTTTTAGCAACATCATACGACCCCTTTAATGGTCTAGCAGTAGAACTTGTGCTAAGTTAGCGGATCTGGGTTCTAATTTGTCCTTGTATAGTTATTTTCATCATTAAAACCAAATGTGTTCATCAGTGATTGTATATCAAGAGCAGGGACATGTTTGTCTGCATTTTATTTTGTATTCATATTTCATATTATTTTCACCCGAACGAATAGAGTCTCCACTAGAGTTAGCAATAGATTGAAGCGTTCGTCTGTGCACAAGCCGCCGTCACTGATAACGGCAGCAACGAGCACTCAGCACGATCTCAAAAGCAACACATTTCAGCGCCAGATCACCTCTTATTTAACACAAACAAACCAAGTTAATACTCTGCAAGTCAACTAGAGATATTTCATTTGTAATAGATATATCTGTACTGCGAGATGTTTCAAAAACCTTTGACATCCAACTCGCATTAACAGGCGAATATCCGATCTGTCCGCTTACACGGCAGACACAAATGCACATATCCGATTCATATCAGAATTATTTCCACATATGAATTGAAAACCGGCTTGAAACCGATCTGAGAATATCGGAATCCATGTGCTTTTTTCCTGCTTACATGTTCATGGGCCATATCCGATCTGTGCCACATGGGAGGAAAAAAATCGGACTTGGGTCACTTGAACCATGCAGTGTAAATGCAGCCAAAGTTTTGATGACAAAAGTTTTGAGTCAAATTACTTGGTAACCACTCTGAATGATTCATGAGTGATTCACTAAAAATCTGATTTGTTTTTTAATCAGACTACACTGGTTGCACTGTATGCATGTTGTAGCATTTAAGTATTCCTTTGAGATATGTGTAACTTTACAGTGGAAAATGCTATTGAGCCAGGAAGCAAAGCAAAGCAAAATAAAGCAAAACAAAACAGAGCAAAGCAAAGCAAAACACAAAACAAAAAACAAAACATGCATTTAAGTATTTTAAAAAAACTGAACTGAACTGGTTATAAATAAGACCTGGTCTTCACTGGTTCCCCACCCTATTAACACACATTTCAAACAAATCACAATCATGATGGAGCAGAATTGGGGTCTCAAGAACACTCAGCCGGTGTATCTGAACCACTGAAACTCCTACCGATGGCCCAGATTTGTAACTATTATGTTTCCAGCTCCTAATGAACTGAACAAGCTGATTAGAGTCATCATGCACCAAGTGATCCATGCAATAATTCCAACAGCAGTTTTAATCTGTGACATTTATGAACCAGAGAGATTGGCTCGCAAAGCGGGAATGCTACAACCAACGGGTCTATAATGCAGCTTATGGAGGGAGACTGAGAAAAAGCGGTACAACACCCACCAAGAAACACAATAGCCTACTCGATATTGACTGGTAACCACCATGAAGAACCCCTCACAAGCCTCAATAGAAATGATATTCGTGATGAACAATTTTTTGTGGTAACAAAACCAATCAATAAATCTGAAGCCGGATTCCTATTAGATTAAGATCTTTTCTCTCATTGTTTTGTGCACAGAGCAATGTGAATGGTACTGTTATGTATTTCCTGTCAGTCGAGGCTTTTACACATGCTCTAATGCACCTTTACAAACAGACATCTGAATTCTATTTGGCAATGTTTTTGAAGCATAAATAATTCTGCCGTTTTCAGTTACAATGTTTTATAATGACATAAAATACAACAGAAAACAGACTGTCTGTGTTTGTTATAGAGACAAGAAAATGACAAAAGAAAACCTTTTTAAACTCTCTTTTTAAACTTTTCTCAATGTTTGTAGGAACTATCCACACCCTGTCCTTTAAACTATTTGAGTGAACAACTGTTTTTGAAGGTGTATTTGTCTGTGCTCTAGGGCTGGGCGATATATCAAATATTAGTGATAATATCGCAATAATTTTAATGACGATGTAAAATTTGAAAATATCGTGAATATCGAATATTTCAAATTCAAGCATACTTTCCCAAAAGAACGCGCCGAACGTCCAAAAAAGGAGACAACATGTTATTGCGGACTGCTCTACACGCCTCTACTACGCAAGCTTTCATGAGTGCGGTTGCCAGATATCAATAGTTCATATCCCTGAATCAGAGTTTCACTGTTACAAGCATACATTTTCTGCCCAGTGTTTTGCTTATTTTAAGCAATCTGGTAACCATGCGCACGCGCTCGCTCCTCATTGCGGAAGTGCCGCCGCCGATGATCTGAAAACACCAACAAACAAGCTGGAGTTTAGCGATCTAAATGAAAGCGTCACTCAACCAGTCTGTGTTCTGTCATGAGATCTCGACTATATTGTTTGTGACTGTGATCGCTGAATAAATGCACTTACTCAACCGCTGTTTGAATAGAGATACATAGGCTATGGCAATTTGGAACTACTATAAGGAATTTCACTGTTATACTATTTTTCATTTATTCATAATATAGACAGAGAGAGTGCATAAGTCTTTGGTATATATATTATATATAGTATATATTATACTTGAATACCTATGTGTTCCAGCAACTAGCTCCCCATCTGAGAGGGTTTTTAGTGGCAGTGGGAACATAGTTTCATGCCACAGAGCTTCTCATAAACCAGAGACAGTTGACAGACTTGTGTTTTTAGCTAAAAACTTGTAAAAAAAATACTTGTCCCAGTTTTATTATTTTCTCCAGTTGCACAGTGTAAATTGTGAATTGCATGCACCAAAAAAGTTGACCGAATGCACTTTCTGTACTTGTTTTGCGCTACGTCAGTTACATATACATGTGTTTATTTAATAAAAAGCAGTAAGTGATCACTTGGTCTAGATTTTTTTTAACTACTTAAATTTGCACTAAACATTTTGTATTTACTTTGTAACAATAACTTCTAAATTGTTTTTGTTGTTTTTTTTTTAATTGGGGCAAAATAAATGTTTTTTTATTATTATTTAAAAGCAAATGCAAACATATTGAGATATACAGTATATTGAATATCGTAAAAATGGACAATATCGAAAAATTTTTTATATACAGTATATCGCCCAGCCCTACTGTGCTCCCGTCCATGTGTTGATCAGATCAGGGAACATGAGCGGTATGTAGTTGAAGCAGAGTGAAGTTGCATGTTTTTGCCTGGAGCACAGAGATATTTTTTGTCGCTCTCGCTCCAAGATCACTCCAATACCACTCCAATATGTGCAGTACACATAACAGCTAATACTGCAATTGCATGCGAACAGGAATTCACAGAGGCCTTGTCTGAAGGCTGCATTTGTCCATGCAATGAAAGTCAGTGGGATCCAGTGATGATTTGGACCCCACTGATTTTTATTAGGGGTGGGAATCTTTAGGCACTTCACGATCCGATCCGATCCGATTCCGATTCTGGGAGTCACGATCCGATTCCGAAACGATTCTTGATCTACATTTTTTCCTAATTAATTCTTCTGCTGTGCAAATACATCTTTACAACTTTACATTTTAACCAAAACTGCAGTGGGTTAGGGTTAGGAAGCACACACTGCCAAGCAATGCGCACATGTCTCACAGCGCATATTCTGCGCAATGAGGCCCACCGCGATTGTCTCTAGTGCACACATGGGGAAAAACCATGCTCAGAATCGATTCTGAAATATTAAAAATCGTTGAAGAGAGAATCGCGATGCATCTGAGAATCAATTTTTTTCTCCCACCCCTAATTTTTATATTGTAGACAAAAACAGAAACCTTCAGCTAAATGTCTTCTTTTGTGTAAAGCAAGTAAAACAGGTTTGAATAAAACATCAGGGTGAATAAAAAACATAATTTCTGGGTGAAGTATTCCCTTAAGGTATGAGTAACTTTACAGTAGAAAATGCTACTGCGCGAACCAGGAAACACAAAACCAAAACAAAACAAACCAAGCCAAACCAAACCAAACCAAACCAAAACAAAACCCAACTTTACAGTGGAAAACGCCATTGAGCAACCCAGAAAACCCGGAGTGGAGGGATTCCTAAATAATCTTTTATCAGATGGCTGGCGGTGACAGTCGTGAGAGACTTGAGTTTCTGACAATCTACTGGTTAAGAGACGACATCAATGCATCTATAACAGTCCCCATATCAACACACCTGCGACGCAATTACCTCTTCACTTCAGTCATATCTACCTCCCGTCATTCTCCCATGATTAATCAAGAGGGGGTGTGTGTGAAAGAAAGGAGAAAAAGAAGAGATGTGATGAAATCTAATGAAAAGCATTGTAATCACACTGAAGAGCCCATCTGTGCACAGGAGGCTAATCATACTTCCATGCCTCGGATTAGACTGTAACAACACACCTCACACAGAAATCTCTCTCTCTCTCTCACACACACACACACACACTTTAAAACAACAGAACTGCAGGATTTAGGTGTGGAAATCAAAGCTTCCACCATTAACAGCTCGTTTGCTCCGAGGGGTAGGGGAAAGGGGAAGGGCTAAGGGGTAGAATTGGGATTGGGCCTTAATATGCTTGCTAGTGTCTCAATTCTCTTTTGGTTGGAGGGGTAAGGGGTAAGGGGTAAGGGGTAAGGGGAAGGGCCAGACAGCCCTTCAAACGAAGATTTTTCGGGACCACACAACTTCAAACGAAGGGGTATGAATTATCTCAGCGTAACCCGGCTTCAGGGGCAACATGGCTGCCCGAGCGAACAAAAAGACACATAAACGTAAGCATTTTTGGCATTAATAAAAATTTTTACGAAAAGTAATAATTTGTTTTATGTTACATTCAATTGTGAGTTCACGTTACTCAAAGAAATGTTTGCAAAAAATCGCTAATATTTGCTAACTAACGTCATATCATTATAGACTGCACGGTAGAACATATTTTCATGTCTGATCAGGGCGATAACCATCGTAGACATTGAGGGGGCGCTAATCCCCCCAATAATTAGAAATCGCTAAACCCTTTTCTCAATAATTGCCAATTCGAGAGAGAGAGAGAGAGAGAGAAAAGTTTCTCTTTTTAGAGTGAGGTAGAACATATTTTCATGTCTGATCAGGGCGATAACCATCGTAGACATTGAGGGGGCGCTAATCCCCCCAATAATTAGAAATCGCTAAACCCTTTTCTCAATAATTGCCAATTCGAGAGAGAGAGAGAGAGAGAGAAAAGTTTCTCTTTTTAGAGTGAGTTTACTTAAAAAACAGCGATTTTATCCTCTCGTTGCTGGAAAATATAATGTAGCGATTCAGTGTTTAAACTGTTATTAATAAAAGTCGTGGGGCAGCGTTGACAAGTTTCTTTTCTCCTGGATGCGTGATCTGCGCGATCTCCGATATGTGTGCGTGTGTGTGTGTGTGTGTGTCAGTAAGCAGCGCATTAATATAGAATGGTAATTAAAGGCTCTAATGCACACCAGTATAGGTGTGTGTATTGTAGGAGCTAGATGACGTATGATGACGTGTGATGGCATAGTAGTGGTGTCCCAATTCTTAGGGGAATATATTCACCCCTACCCTTTGACACTCTGTTTCAAGGGACAAGGGGAAGGGGTATAAAATAGAATTGGGATTGGGCCTAACTCTCTCTGACCTACATGAAGATCCTGAATTGTGAATTGAAGCTACACTGGAATGCAGTGAACTTTCAAGTACTGAACACTACAGTAACACCGCAAACCAGATACATTGCAGTGCATTTTTGTGCACAATGTTTTTCAAAACTTATAGGCCTGCTGGATTGTTACAGAAACCCTTTTTTCCAACAGCACTGCAATCAAGAGAGAAAACTTCAAAAGGAATTTTATTCACCCGCATGTTCCAAACTGGTTTGACTTCGTTTCTACCACGGAAGGAGGAGAAATTCCATGGAATTACAGCGAATAGCGACTGAAGCATAAAAGAGTGCAAAAGCGCCATACAAGTTGTCTAATGTACAGAAGTTATACAACATTTCTTGAAGAGCAGCAAAAAAAAAGTATTAATTATAAGTATTATAAATATTGTGTGATATTTTTAGCCTTTGAAATAACCATTTACTATTTAAATATATTTTAAAATATGATTTATTCCTGTGATAGCAAAGCTGAATTTTCAGCAGCCATTACTCCAGTCTTCAGTGTCACGTGATTCTACAGAAAGCATTCTAATACGCTGATTTGGAGCACAAGAAACATTTCCTATTATGTTGAAGATAGTTGTGCTGATTAAAATTTTTGTGGAAACCATCACACAACATTTTTTTTTTCAGGATTCTTTCATGAAAAAGTAAAAAAACAAAAACAGCATTTACCTACTTGACAGAAATCTTTTCTACAATTACAAATGTCTTTAAAGGTGTAATAGGTGATTGTCTTCAGAAACATTTTTTGTTATGCTGGTTGAAAGTCTCTTCACATCCCGATAGCAATCATTAAGTTAAGTGGTCTAAATGTATTCATCTGTATTTATATATTTTGTGGAAGGCGTAGGACCAAGAAATGTTCGTCCAATCAAAACGCTCGGTCCGAGCGTTTTAATAAGCTTTCCTACCTGCCTGTCAACTATTATTCACTGATAATCAAGAACTTCAAATATTCAAACATTCAGACCAGTTTTTTGAAGACAAAATTACTATTTAGCTTCAAAGTCTTGGGATGTAGTGTACAAGTTGTATGGACCACTCGTATGATACTTTTATAGGGTCTTTTAACTAATATTTCCCATCCATTGCATTTACATGCAGAAAAGAGTGACCAGAATTTCTCCTTTTGTGTTTCACAGAAGTCATACTGGTTTGGAACAACATGAAGGTGAATAAATGATGGCTTTTTGGGGGGGGGGGGGTT
>NW_015505180.1:2308932-2331957 GCF_001515645.1 Sinocyclocheilus grahami
AATCTCTTTGAAGTCAACATGAAACTGCATTCATTTACTACCATAATGTAATCGGGTTTTTTTATTGTTTTGTTTTTTTGCAGTGAAATCGTATGTTCAGCAAAGAAAGATTATTTTGGATTGACTGACTAAATTATGAAGACAATTTTTTATTCTTTGGAATAATGTGCACCAATGAATCATGCCTAATAAGACTAGGCACATGTATTAACGCTGTAGTCAGAGGAATGATGGCATTATTGCTCTTTTGAGAATTAACATAAAAAATTAATTTCAAAAGACCTGGATATGCATGAAAAAAAGCAGCTACCCAGAGCTTGCATCAGGAAGAGGTGCTATGGCAACACTCACAGCTTTTCTTCTTACAAAAAAGCTCAAGTCCCACGCTTAACTAGCCACACTCGTGTAAATGCTGGTGAAAACGAGCTGTCAGCTTCAAAATTTTGGAGCAGTCGATGCCGACTGAGCAAACCGCTGATCATGTTTCCCTTAGGCCAAAACATCAAGCCTGACAACCTGCTGTAGCAAGATGCTGCCCTTTAACACTTATCTCAGACCAGATTTGATGTTTCTGCTATTATAGTAAGTAAGAAGACCTTGGGAGGGCAACGTCAACTTGAACAAAGGAGTCTAAAGCACTGATTTCACACCAACATCAGAGTAGATGCCATATTTAATTTGAAGAGAAAACAAGGACTTAAATTCGGGTTGTTTTATGTTTTATGTCTTTTATGATGCAAAAGTTATGTAAACAACAGTCAGTTATGTCTTACGGAAAGGACATATGAAATGTTAAAATCAATCTGTGCACAATATATACTGAGAGAGAGAGAGAGAGAGAGAGAAAGAGAGAATTTGATTAATTACATAATATATGGAACTGAAAATCTGATAATTTAGTTACTAAATCTTATATAACATAAGCAGGTTTTCAGTTCCATATATTGACAAAAGATGAAGGAAGTGGACGTGCACATATACACAATCACACATACGAGCGGCAAAGCTTGTGGGTTTGAGCTTTTCGGTTTGAATGCAAACCATATCAAATGACAAGCAAATGCTTTCCTTCAGATTTTATCCCAGGTTTGGAAAAAGCAGAACTCAAGACTGATTTGATTGTACCGAGGTTTGAGTAGGAGGACTTGATTACAGAGAACCGGACAGACTCCATGGCTGGAATTTTCTGGAATTACATCTTCTGTCGGATTTCATGTCTGTACGGTCTGCATAAGAACTGAGATAAACAAGCGCGAGAATAGCGATTAAGAGAACAACAAAACATCAACATCTCAAACTATGAGACTCACATGACCACATTCATACATGCCCAGGAAAACAAGCACAGACTTTAACAGTGTTCTTCTCTAATTAAAGATTGATTACATACTGTAATGAAGGAGGTGGTTATTATTACTGCCATTAGTGAGATGATGGAGCCAAAACACTAGTAAACTGCAAATACAACAGAGCATCTTAAACACCAATTTTATTATCCTTCAATGTGCGTGTGTGTGCGTGTTTGGGTCAAGTTTTAACTAACAATGAGAGGACTACATGTCCCCAAAAGAATGGTAAAATGTGCAATTATCAACATCGCCAATGGTCCCCATGAGGAGAGCTTTCCGTGAGGATTAACGACTAAAAAACACCATTATCTCAATAGAAAATCAACAGAAGTCAATGAAAAGTCCCCACCATGACAGAAAACAAATGTGTGTGTTAGGCAGATCTCAGAAAGCCACCTATAAAGCAGCCTTGAGCAAAACTTGCCCAATTAACCACCCAGAGAGCCCAGTCTCATTTGAGAAGTACAGAGAGAATGTGAGAGTGAGAGATTCACCCCACCGCCTGAGGACTGGGGGCAAAAGGTTGTGACAAAGAAGCCTGGGAGAGATTCCGACACATCCTGCTTGCTTTCAAGTATTCAAGCACACACACATACAAGCACTATAACTCGTCACACATGAATCACAGTTTAAGATGTAATATTTGTAAGATGTACAATTTTTTTAGACAGACACCACAGAGAGTGAAAATTACTGGAGATGGAGTGATAATGAGATTGGAACATGTTGCAGGCTGGATACGAACTTACATAATCCATGTGAGCAGTGCAGGCATTTTTACTTAAAAATGTTATATATATATATATAATCACAAATTTGAGAGCTCAGTCTGTCAACAACTTCCTAAATGCTGTAACTCATGGAAAACATATTCCCCAAATAGAGAATGACAAAACCAGATGTATCGCTTTGATTGTATCATCATACCTCAATTTTTAGAACACAGCCCATCCACACACTCCACCATGGCGCTGGTTATCTCTATTCTTGTCTCTCTCTTTATTTATCTGCCGCTCTGACTGAATTATAGACTGATAAATGTGGTGACTTCTCAGACAGATAAAACCTCCAACACAACCACTAATACACACAGGAAGAGTATTTGCCTCTATCACCAACTACATCTATCTCTCTCTCTGCGTGTGTTAGTGTCGTTTGTGTTCCACTTCGTTGGGAAGGCTGGGGTTATTAATTAAAAACAGCAGTGTAGTCGTGTCTAACACTAAGCACAAAAATTCAGTTTTTATGAACTTGAGTTTCAGAAAGAACAAAAAACTATGACACAGGAGGATAATGTATGAGCCGGTAATACGTGTACAGATAGCAAATTGAGTGTGTCTGTGTGATGTGTGTGTGTGTGTGTGTGTGTGTAATGTATATACATTTGATTTAAGCTTTGTACAATGCTGGGGAAGCTACTTTGAAATTGTAGCTTGCTAAAATAGTTCAAAGCTAATTTAAAAAAGGTAGTTAGCTACACGCAGCTACAAGTAGGGCTGCACGATAAATCAAAATGGAATCGAGATCGCGATTCGACAGAAGCTGCGATTGTCATGCGTATCTTTCAGTGAAGCACGGTTCTGTGATCAGCAGTAAATCTCCATCCAAAGGCCAGAGGGCGCTCTCGCGCTGAAACTCCAAATACGCCTCGCAGAAGAAACCCAGAAAATGCCTATCGTTGCAGCTGAATAAACAGAAGATTCAACTGCTTTCATTGATTCAACTTGACTAAAAAAACACACGACTATGGCAATATATGGTTTATCGGAGTGCTTATTATTATAATTTTCATTAAAATAAAGTATATTTATAATGCAATGCCTTTATCACTGCTTAAATACTATGAAATATGTTGCGTGCCTTATTCTGTGTAAGAAGCCACATCATCTCACAGAAGGATTTATTTCAAACACTCGACTGACGTTATGAAGTGAGTTTGGAGTAAAAATATGTTATTAAATGTGGTATTTTCACATGCTTTCAGATGGAGCAGCATTTACTTCACAGAGCCGTAGTTCACTAAGAAGCTATGCAAACAGCTGTCATTATCGCGAACGATTTAATCGATTTCATAATCATACAATTTTTTGGTGTAACTTGTCAGTGAACTACGGCTATGTGAAGTAAATGCTGCTCCATCTGAAAGCACGTGATGATGATTTCCTGCTGATTACAGAACCGGCATTACTATCAAAATGCGCATGACAATCACATTCGATTAATCGTGCAGCCCTATCTCCAAGTATAGCTAACTATATTGAAGCTTTTGAATTAGAGCAGAATGTCACTTAGCATAAACTAACTTCAAACAAAAGCCACCTTTTCATTGCTTCCATAGTGATAGCAGGTAGTTACTGCTAAATAGTAAGCAGTAAGCAGGTACTGCTAAATGGCAGTATTTGACATTTATTTTGGCACAAAAAAATTAAGGAAAATGAGTGATGATTTAAATTAGTAGAGCGCATTTGATTATTGCGTCAATTGGCTGATTGCGCAATATAACAAAAATGTTATGTCGCTATGCTAACACAGTGACAGCAGTCAAATAGTTTGCTAGATAGCATATTTAACTTAATATTTATTTTGCTACAAAAAAAATTCAAACTGAGTATATTGAAATGCTAAAAAGACACTAGTAGAGCACATTTGATTACTTCACATCGCTCAGTTGCAGGGCTGCTTGCACAATTTGTCATGAACATTGTTGCGCTACTTGTTAGAACCACATTGAAAACATCAGAGCTACTGTCACACTGTTGAAAAATGTAGTTAAGTCAGTAGTGTCGCTACGGTCTATGGTGTAGGGGTGCGAGAGCGTTCGTGTTTGTGTCTGAATTTCCTCATTACATCTAAAACTGCAGTTTTCCATCTTGGCTGTCAAAGTGTGTGAGTGTGTGTGCCCCTGTTTTAGAGCAAGGCATTCAATCAAACCAAAGCAGAGAGCATACACGCATTCATCACTGTTTACCAGCGACTCCCTGATGAAGTGTGTGCCACACCGATGACAACACACACTCATAAGGTGACACTACAGTATGACGTTCACTTGACAAACAGCATATACACACAACCACGAATAAATTCACAAGCAACACACGCACATGATAGAGAACACCCATGAGGAACGTGATTCTTCCCTCTCTCTTGTTAATTAAGCTGGGATCGATATGGGAAAGCTGCTAATTGTAGTTATGTTCTCTGCATTGATTAAAAGACAAAAGCGCCACAGAGAGCTAATGAGAGCGAGAGAGGTAGTGAACATACATGTGCGATTCAGCTCCGGGAGGGAACTCTTTGTTCATTCTGTTACTGCACCTGAGCGCACTCATTTTACTCCATTATAAAACAAAACCGGCTAGCAAGAGAGACGTCTGTGAAACTGATAAAGGAGGACATAAATTGGACTTAAAAGAAAAGTTTGTCCGCAATGGCTGTCTCCATTGATTTCCAACTGGCTCTAAATTTAATGAGCTCAAATGCAAGATCATTGGACACTGAGAGCGTGAACTGGCAGTGTATAAAGGAGATTTACTCTTAACCACTTTGTATTGGGTGTGTGTGCGGTTTGCATTCATTCAGGGCTTTTTGTCAGGTCACTGAATCGGCGCATCTTGGTTTAAGCTGGGTTAAATTGGGTTAAGTTGGGTTAAGTTACGTTACGTTACGTTAAATTCAAATAAAAAATAAAAGATAAAAGATTTTACACACTTGAAAACTTTTTTGAACATGCAGTCCCTAAAAGTTTGTGCCTGGCTGTCAGAAGCCATAAGAACTCTTCGGCCAGAAAAAAGTTACAGAATCGAAATGTAACATCATATTAAATGTATTTACATATTTTACAACGATTATTGAAAAGCTATTACAATAACCATATATATATATAAGGTCAGTAAGATTCTTTTTTAAAGAAATTAATACTTTTATTCAGCAAGGATACATTAAATTGATCAAAAGTGACACATCTTTGATACAAAAGATTTCTGTCACATAAATGCTGTTCTTTTAAACTTTTCATTCATCAAAGTAACCAAAAAAATTTATCATGGCTTCCACAAAAATATTAATCAGCACAACTGTTTTCAAAGTTGATAATAGTAAGAAATAACAACAAGAAGAAATTTTAAATAATAATAAGAATAAATGTTTCTTGAGCAGCAAATAAGAATGATTTCTGAAGGGTCATGTGACACTGGCATAATGAATGCTGAAAAAAAATCAGCTTTGCTGTCACAGTAATAAATTATTTTTAATATATATTCAAAGACAAAAGAGTTATTTTAAATTGTAATAATATTTCACAACATTGCTTTTTTTTCAAATAAAGGCAGCCTTAGTAAGCACAAGAATTTTGAACTGTAGTATGCAGTATAAGTAAATATATTATGCAATGCTGCAAACACAGAAACCAAACGATCAACAAAAAGTCCCATTGATAATCATGACTGAGCAGGATAACAGTGCAAAATTTATGAGACAAAAAATTGTAGTATCATGTCACATCTGGTTAGGATAGAGCGTTTATTTAAAAGCAATAGTGGCAGCTTTCAGATCTTCAGGCAAATTTCACATTCTTCTTTAATCGCAAAAAAACTCCTCTTATTCAGTGGCCCAATGGGGTTATGGGCAATAATAACCCAAAAAGCATGCTTGGTAGTACAAAAATCCAACAAAAAATAAGTTACATAACCCCAGCACCATACTAGTTTTAATATACTGCAATTTGGGATGCACTAACTCTTAAATCTTGCATGCTATTTAGTGTGGATACTGTGCGAATAACACAAGATGATAAGAGAGGAAGTGAGGTACAAACATAAGGTGGTCAGCTGATCATTTAGTATGACATACACACTAAATTAAATCTTACAGAGTGACTTACAGACATTACACTAATCACTGGCCTCTCTCGCCTTGTCTCACTTCTCCTCCCAACCCATCTCTTTCACACACACAAACACTCCAAGTTAATTTACATAACCAAGTTCACAAAGCCAGTTTAATAATTTGGCCTCCTGGCCAGCTGCCTGCCACAAGCGCCATTCCATTGTTGGGTTCTTATTAAATATCTCACATTCCGTCCCGGGCTGTGAGCCGGCCACTAACTAATTAAGACTGAGGCACTGGAGGAAAAGACACACACACACACACACACACTGACTCACAGAAGAACATATCTAGTTATCCTCAGCGCTGCTCATTTGCATTTGCTGTATCAGTTTGTGTATTTCATTGCTATATAAGTGCAGCAACTCTATGGCAGTAACTCTCAATCCTTATATTTAGTTTGTCATCACTCAAACACTTTACAGCATTTGCACTGACTTCAGGGTTAAATATGGCTGGCAGACAACATTTAGCCTCTCTGAAATAACAATACAGATTGTTTTGGCTTCTGGCTGTCAGATACATATGGTGGTTGCAATGGAGTAGAGTATTAAAATGAGGCGGTTAAGCAGAGAGGAGTCTGTGAAGCTCAGTTGTGTTTCTGTAACAGTAATGGACATGGGGAGCGTCGGCATGCTGGGACATGAATGCCGAAAAATCGTTGCACGGAGCAGGGAAACAGTGTCTTTGTGTGTAGGGTGTGTATGCGAGTGAGAGGATGTTAGTGTGAATTCAGGTCAAATTAACATGTGACCACATGCACTCGTGTACATGTATCTTTTGTGTTAATGCACGGTGAATCTCAGAAAAACAAAAAATGTCAAAACCCTTTCCAGGTCATATTTCAATCCATAATTTTAAGTTGTGAGATAAAAAAAGTTAATTATTTTTTTATTAAAATAGTTAATTTAAGAATTATGAACTTATTTATGATGCATTTATGTATTATTGTAATATTTATTGTACCTCATTTGTATATATTTAAATTAAATAAATGTACAACATCCAGATTCATACGGAATTTTACAATGCAAAAAAATCTTTACTTCTGCTAAATAAATAAGTAAATGCATAAATAAATACATTCAGGCTTATTACAGTTGAGAATTTTGTAAAAAAAAATAAAATAAAAAAAAGTGTTTAAATAGCACAAAAATAGTTTCACAATGAAAAAAAAAATTTGCTTCTGCAAAATACAATAAAATAAACAAATCATGCATTATTTTCATTTACTAATTATGGCAAAAAGAAATGAAAATGAGGAAAATCAAAAGGAAAATCAAAAGGGCTCACATACACATCATGAGGAAAATATAATGACCATTTAGATGCTTTCTCAAAGTGACACAGATAAAATAAAAAAAAGTGTTTAAATAGCACAAAAATAGTTTCACAATGAAAAAAAAATTTGCTTCTGCAAAATACAATAAAATAAACAAATCATGCATTATTGTAGCATACTGCCTTCATACAGATTTAAATTAAAAAAATAGTATTTTTAAAACAAAAGATAAACTATCACAATAATGAAAATATAAGGAAATAATGTTAATAATTGTCATTACATTAATAAACAAACAAATAAATACACTATACATACATGCATATTTACATGTAACAATTTTGTAACCTTTTTGTTTATGTAAAATGTAAAGTGTTGAATGTAAAAACCTGGCCATGTTTTCATTTACTAATTATGGCAAAAAGAAATGAAAATGAGGAAAATCAAAAGGAAAATCAAAAGGGCTCACATACACATCATGAGGAAAATATAATGACCATTTAGATGCTTTCTCAAAGTGACACAGGTAAAACATCCATAAATACATCCACATAAAAAAACAGCCTGTTATTTGTTTCTCAATGGTCCATTAAAGAAGTAAGGCATAGTCACACCTGCTAATGGCTTCAACCCACATACCTGTTTAAACAGGGGCACACACACTAGAGCAATCAGGCGAGCTATCATAGCCTGGGGAAACGTGATTCACAGAGTCATTAACGGAAGTGACATGAATCAACCTCAATCAGATGTACAGTAGAGCAGCACACCTAACCGTATTTATCAGGGGTAATATCTGACAGCGGGCCGGACTCAGCACGTTTGCCTCCCAGAGTGTGTGTGCTGTGAATCTCTTGTTATTGTGATACATGATTAGCTCTGCAGGTGAACAGTTAAGACGCAGAGGTGTTGATGCCTCTCTATTTGCAATCATCCATTTTCAACTTGATCACCAGGGCCATGTTCCACTTTGAGTCCATAAAATTATTCTGATCTCAGAGTGAAGGCTTTGTTTTAGAACCATATCTGGAATAAATAGTTATAGGCCCGTTTTTCCTAGCCATTGTGTTTTATGTTAACTCTGAAAGATAAACAAGAAAGAAATTTAAATGATGTTTGTGTTATGGGAGGAAAGATGTTCTGTGGTTTCAGTCTGTCCAGGCCAGAACTGAACACAATGTACCTGATATCAAGTCAGTCAACAGTTTGTTTCAATAATATGCTAAGCAAGCACAAATGTGATACAGAACCTGTGTTATAATACAAATATAACACAAAATCCAGCGTCAGGTATGTCTGGTGGATTTGGCAGTGTGTTGAGTAGACCAAAAAAAAAAAGAACACTTGTGGCGTGCCGTTCGGCCGGTTCTGTTACTGTAAAGCTGCAGAAGTCATTTTTAGACATAGAACTCTTTCCATAGTTTGTGAAACTGTGACTGCTGCTTAAGCTCAACACAGACAGACAGAAAAATAACAGTCGGCCCATGCTGTAAAAAACTGGTTAATGTTACATTTAAAAAGATTGTTAGGAATTCACTGCAGAAAAATATGGTGACAGTGTTTCAGGCATTACATGATGGTATTATGGTGCCTGTTTATTTGACTATATATTTTATTAACTGATATAACCTTAATATAAGGCCTATTTCAAAAGTAAAAATCTACTTGCTTTACCACAGTAAAAGAAGTTGTGAATGCAGTCTGAATATGATGATGCAAAGATTGTGTAGTGCAAATGATTGGATTCATCTTTCAAACACACAGCATGAATTGTGTAGTCCGGTTCACTAGCTAATGACTCCTATGAGTCAGTTCTTACAATGAATCTTTCAAAAAAGACTGCCTGTCTGAATCAATCACAAAACACCACAGAGTAACACAAATATGAAACAATAACTAAATAATATAAAATGCAGCGAAAAACAACTGAACTAAACTGAAACAACCATTTTTTTCTAAAAAACGAAACAACCAGTATCCAAATAGAATATAATCAAATATGATGCATCACATTGGGACTTCTGGGAATTACATTTGACTGTTTTTCATCATTTAAAAAAGGTAAATTGTAAATGCAAATTGGGTTTTTTTGTGTGTTTTTTTTAAACTGTAAAAGAATGGTCTTTTGTTTAATTATTTGGTAATTCACTACCACTTTGGGGTCAGTTTTTTTTTTTTGTCTTGGAAAGGAAGCATTTAGCTAGAAAGCATTAAATTGATCAAAATTGACAGTAAAAAGATATATAACTTTATATACTATATATACTTTATTATAACGCTACAAAAGATTTTATTTAAAATAAATGCTGTTCTTTTGAACTATTCATCAAAGAATCCTGACAAAAATGTATCACCATTTCTACAAAAATAATAAGCAGCACAACTGTTTTCAACATAGCTAATATCAAGAATTTCTTGAGCAGCAAATCAGCATATTAGAATGATTTCTGAAGGATCATGTGACACTGAAGCCTGAAGTAATGGCTGCTGAAAATTAAGCTTTGTCTTTACAAGAATAAATAGCATTTTAAATATTTAAAAATAGATTACAAATTTTTATAATATTTCACAATATTAGTTGTACTGTATTTTTGATCAAATAAATGCAGCCTTGGTGAGCATTAGAGACTTTTCAAAAACCAACTCCACACATTTTGAAAGTACAAACCAACCTACAATTTTTAGCATTTATACATTTTGTTCCATTTACATTTCTGAACAGTTTTACTACAAAGAGTGTCAGACAATGAAAAACAAGCTCATAACTGAACCAGAAAGTGCATGCGTGTGAATGTATAAAAGGGAACAGGCTGGCTTTATGAGAGAGATGGAGTCGGTGAAGGTACGTGTTTGAGTACATAAAGCTTCAATGACACTGGAGAGGTGAGTTAAAAGCTGTGAAATGCAGCCTGCCTGTAAAGAAGCATAATTGCAGGAAATGACAAGTAGGACTGTGGAATACAGCCAGTGAACACACGGCATTCAACAGAAGTTCACATCTCCCAAACACACCTCTGCCTGCGTACCTCTTCACAGAATAAAGCAATAGCGTGGGAGTGATCCGAGCTGATCGCATTCCTCAGATGTCTGCAAGACAAACTTCTGATCCATTTGGAAAGAAAAAGACAAGCCCCGTAATAACAGAAGGAACACACTACAATTGTGACTATCAAAGCAACAAAAAGAGACAGAGAGGTCAAAGGTCAAACCCGTCAGACCAGGGGAGGCGGAGCCAGAACCCTGCTGAGAGTTTCGGTACAGATGGTCGTCATGGAGACAGAAGCGTGGCCGTTCCATAGCTGCTGGTGTAATGGAGAAGTTTGAAAGCTGACAGCTCTGACAGGCGTGGAGTCTATTCTCACTGCCCACTGGTTCCAGGTTCACAAAAATGTATTGAAATTTCTTGAGTGTGGGAGACACACTTAAATACATTTGGAGAGAAAAAACAGTCTAGCGAGAAAACATTTTAAATATATAGTTTTTTATATAAACAGTGTTGGCTAAAGCAGATTAATCTCGGAGAGGTCTGACCAAAATGTTGTTGTGGGTCGGAGGAGGATGATGACGATGATGAAGGTTTTGAAAGGTATGGGAAAAGAACTTGAGTGGAGAAAACGCTGCTCTGTGGTGTGATGAGACAGACACCATCATCACATATCCGGTTAAGGCTCCAGTTGGTGTGAGGAGAATTGATTTGTGTGTGTGTGTGTGTGTGTGTGTGTGTGTTGCTGAGGTCAGTGTGTATAATGGAACAGACAGGGTACATCAGCCTCTAATCACTTCAACACTCTCATCCTCCACTCACATACCTCATACCTGAAGATGCTCTTATCTCAGCAACTCTAGAGATGGAGAAAGAGACTCTGAGTTAATAAAGTTGAGACTAACTGCATATTACTTATGTCACAGTGTGAGAACATGAGAAGCAGAGATGGTCTCCACCCACAATGCACTGCACAACTGCTTAACATAAAGCCAAGAAGGATGCGTTCCTGGATCGACATCCTTGTTATTCCTAGAACAACATTCCTATTAAACACTCATTTTCGGAGTAATTATTTCTTAATACACGTTCCTGATCATATTGTGAACAATTCAATGGCAAAAAACATTTCTGTCTTTAACACCATTACATTTTGATGGATGCTACAATTACTTTTTTGTCTAGCTCTATTAATTAAAAAAAAAAAATACTAAAAATGTAACTCATACTCGCATTGATTTGAATACATCTCTTACGATCAGCATATTTTTATTCCTGTATCATTTTTTTTAATGTCAATATGATAAAACATGAAGAACATGAAAACATGAAGGAAAAAAAGCCTCAATAAGCTAATGAAATATTATTATATACATACTAAAGTAGTTTGGCAAAAACCTTTATCAATTTTTCTCTCAATTTTTTTTTTACTTTTATCCTGAAACAATTTTTTTTTTTAAATACATATATTTTTTCCTAAAATAATAATTCAGATGCGTACACTCATGTATTCAGATACAAGGAAAATATGTAATTCTTTTGTTATATTTGTTATACCACCAATATTAATAAAAATAAATTACATACTTGGTACGTGTGTTTTAAACAAAATTAAAACCAAAATAAAACCTCTTTCTTTAATTCTTAAAGGGGTCATATGATGCGATTTAAAATTTTCCTTTCTCTTCGGAGTGTTACAAGCTCTTGGTGCATAAAGAAGATCTGTAAAGTTGCAAAGACTAAAGTCTCAAATCCAAAGAGATATTTTTTATAAAATTAAAGTGTCAGTCACACCTACCTAAAACGGCTCGTTCTAACACGCCCCCACATGTCTACGTCACGATGTGGGAAGATTTGTATAACGCCACCCAAATGTTCACGCAAAGAAAGAAGGCGTAACTTTTATTATCGCTTATTATTGTTGTTGCCGCTGCCATGTCATGAAGGCGCTGTGTGTTTCGTTGTGAAAGCGAAACTACTTTGTTTGGCCTTCCAAAAGAGGACGATATCTGCTTCGTCATGCCTGGAGCTGATCCGTGCTGGTTGCTGAGGAAATACAACAACTTTGCGCTGTGGATCACCGGATCGGCTTTCACCGTGGACGAAGCGGAGTCCAGCCCGGGGTCGTCACATGTGGTTGCCGCAAGCCCTCCGGACACTCCTTCGTCGAATCCGCCGTCCGTGCCGTTCTCAAGCCTGCCGCCTCTGCTCACTCTAGCCCTCCGGCCGTTCCTCACTCTAGCCCCTGGCCTCTGCTCACTCTAGGCCGTCGCCGCTCACTCTAGTCCACCGTGTGTGACTACTTTGTTTGGTCTTCCAAAAATGGACACGACTAGAAATCAGTGCTTAAGTTGTATTTACAACACTGTTCCAGAACACTTCAACCCAAATATTCAGATGTGGGCAGCACATTTTATGGAGGACTGTTTCCTGATCCTGGTAGAGTAGACAACAATGCCGGCTGTTCTGACTCACAGACACTGTAAGTACCTTTTTTATATTTAAAGTGTTTTTATATTTTATATTTAAAGCCAGTTTTTTGGGCAGTGTAGAGTAGGGCTTGTTGTTTGTAATTTCTCCGATCACAAATGCAGACATGGTTTTATGTTTATGCGTTGCAATGCAACGCAACACGTAAAAAGACATAATCCATAATTATGTCCCCACTGGATGCAACAAATGCCTCATTTATAATGGGTTTTCATGTTTTTGAATCATCGCTCCGGCCTGACAGGGCATCATCACAGTATGGTAGGGGCGTAACATTTCCGCCACACGCTTGAGGTATTCGGCCAATCATAACGCACTGGATAGCTGGCCAATCATAGCACACCTTGCTTTTCAGACCGATGAGCTTTAAAGTAGCATTTGGCATTAAAGTAGTGAACTAAGTTGCATGTGCAACATTTTGTGCCTGCACATCACCCAAGCTCTGCTTTAACACCCAACTACATTGAAAAAGAAATCGGTAATGGAAAATACATTAAGAATATCCAAGCGTGTATGTGTGTTTGGGTGATTGTCCCTTACAGGGTTTGCCATATCACAGGCCTGTGACTATTATTATTACCACCTACAACTTAAGTATTAATGAGAGTCTGCCCTGCTCTCATTCTCCCAATCCCACTCTGTATACCCCACACACACACCATACATGCATCATGGCTCAAGGACACCACAGAAGAACCTTGTTAAGCCGGGGTGGAGTGGGTAAGATTGGATTCAGACTTATACCAAACACACTGAATTACTTTATTGATCACAAGACAGAAAGGTTATGAAAGAGCCATGGGGGCTACACCAGTATCCAATCTGTGAAGCAAGAGTATCTGAGTCCCAAGAGAGCATGGGGTGCTCCATCGGACAATTCATAGCACACGCACACATAGCTTGGTTCTATAATTGATTAAAACTGGCTCAGAGGGCAACTGGGATGCCGACCCTCATGCATAATTCCTGATCTGTGCCTGGATTGCACTGAAACACTCCTTATGATAATCTCCCATCAGCCCTTGGAGACACAGAGAGAGAAGAGTGTAGAGAAACAGGTCTGTTTTCTTGCGGGACACAGTGACCGGTGAATTTATTACACTGGAAGGCTAACTAGGTCACGCTACAAGTGAAGAGAAGTGATCCCGGACACTCTCGCATGCACTTTATGTTGACAGAAGCTGGCTGGAGCTCTTATCTCAGTGGAATGCGCAGCGGCCACTGCCTGATAAGAGCCGGTGTTCCAGAGGTCGTTTGAACGCTTCAGCAACAGCCAGTCGGAAAAGGGGAACGGTGCTGCAATGCAAACAGGCTCACTATCTTGGGGTTTGTTATGCGTTTGAACGTGTGCGCTAGCGATAGCGTTGTTTCTGGCTTTGACGCTTCTTGTATCGTCCTGAGTAGCTGTCAATGGTTTGTTTGACATCTGAGAGATGTCTTTCCTAAAGGCGGTTCAGGAGATGAGAAATGCTTTAGATCTTCTGGCCCTGGTCCCAGGTCACAGTAACCACATCATCAAAATGCTATGATGTCAAAAAATGAAAGCTTTGGGAATTAAATTTGGGAATGTTTCTGCGTAAGGTACGTTCCATTACTTGGACTATGCAACGACTAGGACTAATTACGTATACTAAACTGAGGAATTTACAGGCAGTTCTGATCTGTATGGCTCACTAGAGAGACAGCATGCTGAGAAGAAAGAAAGCAGAGAGGGAAAGAGGGGGTAGGGAAATATGGGACATTCCAACTAGTGAACACTATTCTAGTTAGTTTACAGTTTAATTTAAGTTTATTGCCACATCAGCTTCACATGCTATTATTTAAAAACAATATAGTAGTACACAATACAATATACACTATTATAATAGTACACAACACAATATACACTATTGATTGACGTGACTGTTTTGCTAACAGAGACGGCTCCGTTTACAAGCTTAACATTCATTCTTGTGTTACTGTCGCAATAACAAATCCCAGTCTTCATAGAGCCATCTTAAAATGTGCCATTAAGCCAGATGTATACTATTATCAGTAATAATAGGCTATACACAAGACAGACAACTTGCACAAAAGTATTTGGGCAAAACCATAACAATTACTATGAAAATGCCGCCTTCCAGCGAAAAGAGCCAATTGCTTTAGTGATAAAGGGCCCGGCCATTACAGTTAGAAAACTAACCAAAGGAGAAGAACTAACTTTAACCAACTTACTCCGCGCAATTCTCTGTAAAAGGTGGCAAGGTCATGACCGTAGTCTCTTTATGACTCAAAGAGAAAACGAACCATAGAAGAAAACAGTGTACATTAACGCCTGCTATAGTTCATAAAAATATGCCATTTCTTTAACCATGAAGAGAGAGAGAACGAGAGAGAAAAGGGCAGCCAAAACTAGCTAAGTGTTTTACCCCATAAGTGGTGTGAGGTACAGAGTGTGCGATGGAGAAAACACTGATAAAGAAGGAATGGGGAAACTAGAGAGAATGACTATAGTAAGCTTTTTTTAATGATCTGTAATGAAGCTAGTAAAAGGTCAGTACTATCAAGCTTTGTTTGTAAAAGCAAAATTTTACACTTTACAGCCCACAACACTGCTGTGTTTTTGCTGAATGAGTCAGTCAATCAGAATGTCATCTTTGGGTGCGTGTGTAAAGGAAGAGATTAGGTCAGGCCTCCGAAAGCAGGACTGTGACATTTGGTTTTGTTTAATAGCTAAAGACTGATATAGTGGGCCACTTTGATGAATGATGGGACGCTGAATTCTGGGAAAGCTACTGTGGTCAGAGCTGGAAACAAGCGATGAGAATGAGAAAGGGAATGACAGAGAGCAAAAGAGAGAGGGGGTAGAGGAGGAGGAAAGAGAAAGGCATCCAGCCAACATCAGGCGGGCAGCGAGCCAGCGCACAGGAAATTAAGCTCATGAGCTGAAACATAGACTCCGACCACACAAACATACACAGAACACATTCACGCAACAAAATTATGATATGATCATTTATACGTGAAATCGGTTAAATCTCCATTTTACGCATTTACTCATATTTCTCTTCCTTTCTCACATGGATATGTGGACACGCTTTACATTATCTGTTCCCTGTATCTCTGAAGCCGATGGAAAACAGACAGTGTGTGACTGACTGCTAAGAACAAATTTTCCCATCCAGCTCAACTTGGAAATGCCAGAGGAGATTCGGAGCTCAACAGGGCAGAGATCGCAATAACATAAATGTATCACTACTAATATTATTCATACTTGGGGTTAGGGATTAGAGCAAACCTAAAATTTAGTATTCAACTTCAGCATGTCACTAATCCTGCACCGTTTGTGCTATGAACATGGATTGTACATTTATACAATATACAATCATGTGGTTTGTTTATTTAACTAGCCATATCTAAAAGACATGAATATCATATATTTTGTACAGGTAGCTATTTTTTTTTCCATTGTCGACTCTAAGGTTGCGTTTTTTGCAGTCTGAATAGCATAAAAACGATCCAAACTACATCCATATGTGGTTTAAAATTCAATTAATATCTGATTTTGTGGAAAGAGCCTCAGTCTAAATGGTCAGATTCGATTTCATTTTTTTTTTCCTTGTCTGTTACACAATACATATGTAACATCATACAAAAGGCCTGAGTTGTTGTATAAGAAAGTATCTTAGCAATATGATGATGCTTACAATATTATTTCTATAGTAACAAACGAAAATATACCAGATATTAATTACAGTACACGGTCTTAACAAACAGGTTTCATCACTTGAAAAATGACCATGCGGTCAGTAATGGCTGGAAAACACTACACGACTTTTAAAATCTGGACAGATTTTAAGAAACTAGTTATCGTACACTTACTGATTTAGTCACAAAGGAAAAACTGACCATCATACACTAAACAACTGAGGATCACACTACTAGACTTTAACGTCATTCTGATCACAACTAATTCACTCAGAAAGAGAGCCTTGTTGCTAAGAGACGCATGACAAATGAAAACAATAGGTGTTCTAAACCTTAGTAACTACTAAGGCCCTGTTCACACCAAGAACGATAACTATAAAGATAACGATATTGGCATCCACACCAGCGAACGATATAGTCTATTTATTCTAAGCGCACACTCGTCTGCCGCTTTAAATTCTCGAGCTTGTTACAGCAGGGTGGATTCTGATTGGCTGTCATTTTTTTTATCGTTTTGAAAGTGATTCCAACGATATCATTTCTCTTTGTCTTAATCGTTATAGTTGTGGTGTGGACTCTGCTATTCTTTAATATTGAGAATGATTTTTAGAACTATATCTTTATCATTATCTTTATAGTTATCGTTCTTGGTGTGAACAGGCCTTAACCCTTTAACGCGTACGATCACACCGGTGTGATCAGTCTTGGCTGGTCCCTGAAGCGTACGATCACACCGGTGTGATTAGAACTTTCAGTGCGTCACGTCATCAACTGCTGAATTTAAATCCGCTTTCGTGCTTTGCCTGGCGCAGAGCCAGATCAGACGTGCTAAGCGCTTGTCATATTATCACAAATATTCATTGTTTTCAACCAGTAATGCTTATTTTAGGGTTCAGACATTTAAATACACATAAGTACTAGCAAAACCATACATTTACAGTTTGTAAAATGCACGCTGATGTCTATGGAAACGGCAACAATGATCCTTACAAATATAATCTGATGACATGTTTTTATTGATATCATATACAGATTGTGTAGGTAACTATAAAGTTTACTCTGCTCTTTTCCCAGTTTACCGGAGACCTACTTTAACGTGTTTCTGGAGGAGAGGATGAATTTGCGTGTTGTAAATCCCACAGCTCGGATTCAGCGCGAACTAACATGGCGGCGCCCATCACCCGGAATAGATCAACTAACACGGTCGATATAATAGTGTTTAAACTACCAAATAGATTTAATTGGACATATTTCAGAATATCAGATGTTTCATAATATAGAGAGCATGTTATTTTGAATAAAACAGGAAAAACTAAATAGAAGCGATCCATGTGTCATACAGATCTATTGTGGCTGCGTTGTGTCACATGACAAGCATGACGCGTCGCCATGGAAACAATAAGGCGATACATTCTAAAATAACGGTCGCCTAAAAAAAAACAACTCACGCTGGGGACTCAGCAAGAATATTTTAAAGGGGTCATATGATGCTTTTTTAAAGATTATTATTTTGATATGTGGGGGCGTGTTAGAACGAGCCGTTTTAGGGGGGCGTGGCAGAGTCTTAACTTTGATAAAGAATATCTCTTTGGTTTTGAGACTTTAGTCTTTGCAACTTCAGGGATCTTATCTATGCACAATCAGCTTGTAACACTCCAAAGAGAAAGGAAAACTTGAAATCGCATCATATGACCCCTTTAAACTCACGTGCGAAAGGGTTAAAGGTCGACCTTTAGTGGATTTTACTGATAACGATAAATAGGTTGGACAGAGCTGGTCGATAATGGATACTGAATGAAATATAATATTAATTTATGTATTTTTTTTTTATTGCTATATTTTAACAACAAAATATTTAGCTGAAAGCAAACTTTTATATAGTCATATGTACAGTACTTTTTATGGGGGGGGGGGTTTCCGCTATATTTTATTTACAAAATCTTTTGTTGAAAGCAGGTTACTTTGGTCATGCATAATCATCTCTGACCTGTGCATAACCGCTCTGTGTGTGTGCATCATTGATGTGTCAAAATGATCACTGCAGCACATACTTATCACACACTCTTGGAAGTCCATAACTGTGCTAGGTCACTCCACGGGGAGCACGGGGTGATTTACTGACCATTAAATGCAACTGGAGGTAAGTGGAGGTCAATCAGTTAACAGGTTGTTCACTTCCCAAGTTAGCAGCTCTCTGTCTCTTTCTTTCTCTTCCTGTCTCCCTTTAGAAATTAAAGTTTATAGAAAATCAATGAAGATTAACAGAAGGGATGTGTAAAACAACATGTTTTCAATATCGACTAGTTGATAGCTTGTCTAAATGGCTAATCAGTCTTAAAGAAGCCATGTTTATCATTCAGGTTTACCAGACGTTGAAAGCAGGTTACTTTGGTCATGCATAATCATCTCTGACCTGTGCATAACCGCTCTGTGTGTGTGCAGCATTGATGTGTCAAAATGATCACTGCAGCACATACTTATCACACACTCTTGGAAGTCCATAACTGTGCTAGGTCACTCCACGGGGAGCACGGGGTGATTTACTGACCATTAAATGCAACTGGAGGTAAGTGGAGGTCAATCAGTTAACAGGTTGTTCACTTCCCAAGTTAGCAGCTCTCTGTCTCTTTCTTTCTCTTCCTGTCTCCCTTTAGAAATTAAAGTTTATAGAAAATCAATGAAGATTAACAGAAGGGATGTGTAAAACAACATGTTTTCAATATCGACTAGTTGATAGCTTGTCTAAATGGCTAATCAGTCTTAAAGAAGCCATGTTTATCATTCAGGTTTACCAGACCCTAATCAGGCAGATGACAGGTCATATGACTCATGCTAACCAATGACAGATTTAACTGCTTCAGTTTCTTTTCCAAACTTCCAGAACTTCAAAAGTGAGATATTCCAGTCAGGAATCTAAGTGGGAGTTTCCCTTCTGTCAGCATACAGTGATAGGATCATCTGTGACCATGACAACAAGACCTGATGTGACTCCACCCCTTCAATACTTCATGATTTGACTGTTGAGGTTTAAATGACCTTCGCCTCCAGCTGTTATTCATGTACCCTCCTACCCCCACATTCCCCAAGATAAACATGTAAGAATGCACATTTAAACAAACACTAATCCACCATTCCATGCCTGCAACATGCTTGCAATTATTAGCATCTCTCATAGTCAACAGAACAAAAAAGGGCAAACTTATCAAATCTTTTCCATTCACATACATATCATCGCGTCTTCAGGCCCAGAAGCAGCCTGCCCTCGTAATTAATATTACTGATCCCGGGAAAAAAGGGAAAAGGAAATATCCTACAGCTCAGGGCTATTGGCACAGCACAGCAGGACGAAATATTAGAAGTATTTTAAAGATGATAATTAAAATTAAAGCTCAGTGTGAGGAAATTGGACTGTTTGAGGATTAACAGCAGCACCGCTGATGCCCGTGGAGGAATTAAATCCCACTGTGTCAATGTTATCGAGGAGCAATTCACCAGTACATATCACAGACACAATAGGCCAACTAACAGGTCTTTTAAGCAGCTTTTCCGTTCAGTAGAAAGAAAACACACAAAAAGCTAAATACACTTGAATTGTTAACATACGGCCGCAGGAAGATGAATACAAACATCCAAAAGTGGTCATGGGGTACCTATAAAAATGGGGAACATTTGTGTCCCACATATAAGAAATATGGCAATTGTTTTGTAAACATACTGCAAATTTAAAGAACAAAATGTAATTATTATATAACACCATTAATTTGCTAAAAGAATAAATTCTACAGATAGATAAAGACAGATAGATAGAAGGTATCAAAGACATTGTTTCAAGAAGTTAACTCAACAACTAAATGTCACCTCATTATTATCAATTTATCTTATATAGGTTTACATTTATATCTTAAAATGTCAACCCTGTTGCTATGATTTTGTATAACTAGCATCTGATAAAGGGGGTAGTTGTAGAAATATCTGCATTACATTCTCAGAAGCACTTTGTAGGATTGCTACCTTGCTGTACAATATAAACTGTTACATTACTGAACCCATAATTATACATCGCAACACATTGATATAGCACAAATGTATCTGACAATTTTAAAAATGACTTTATAAAACTGGAAAAGCCAGTTTTATAGAAAGACTCCATGAATCAGCCATATGTCAATTCACATGGGCCTGGTTTTTGGCCAGAGCCTGAGACCATGGGATGGTTCCAAGTGGTTTTGTGTATTCAAGATTTAGACCTACGGTACATGACTCAAAGGGATGTGTTTATATAAACCGTGCGTGCCATTTTTGCACGGCTGCGGCTCCTGTTGAGTGTCTGCGTGCTTCATCCAGTCGCACCGTTACGCAAGTACATTCATCATCCAAATCAGATGGAGCTAAATGCAGAAAAACAGCGTCTGCTTTGAAGTTCTGCAAATGAGAAGCACTTGACTGACATTAGGGCAGAGCTGAATAGATGTTGCAACCTCTCTCTCGATCTCTCTGTCTCCTGGCAAGCAGCAAACAGAACATGTTCTTGTTTTTTTCAGGGCCCTGAATAAAAAGCACACTGGAAGGGAGAACTCAGTTGGAGGGTTTTCAAAACAGCAATAGTTTTAATCTTGGAGGCCTCTTAAAACAGTCGGAACACTGAGCGAGTCTGTAAGGACAAGCACCTTGTTCAATAACTGCTCAGTCAATGGACTTTTGTTAGGATTGTGTAACATTGTAAAACCCGGGTCAAAGTCCTCATGCTTTGGGCTCAAAGAGATTTAGCGTTCATAGAAGCGTAACCTGACACTGAAGAGCTCGCCAATTGAATTCAGAGTAAAAGACGCTGGATGTTTTATTCCCGAACAAACAATAAACCCTAATGGCAATCATGATTACATTAGAAATGGTCTTTTGATGAACAGATCATCGTGTCATGATGTTAAATACACTTTTTAGGGTAAAAAGGGTGGTGAGTAGATGAGTGAATGAAGCAATCGATCATCTTATTGGCCTCTTCAGTTCACTATTAGCTTTTGTCAGACATTAGCCATGGAGGAAGAGACTGCCAGACAGGACGACAGTAGGGGTGGGGGAAAAAATCGATACAGTACACATAGTATCGTGATATTTTCCACGGCAATACTGTATCGATACACGGACACCAAGTATCGATCTTTTATTATACTATTTGGTAGAATAATAAAATCAATTTCTTTACAATCCACTAAATGGTGGTGTTGAGTTTTTTTCTAGTGAGGTCAGCTGGGTCACCTTCAGCATGCAGTAAGTTAGTAAAATAAAGAGGGCGGCATTGCAGGAAGTTATCAGGAAAGCCCCGTCTGCTTTAAATAGCATGTATGGACTTACTTCAGATTTGTAAACAAGGAGGGGATGTAAGTAGGGATTAGGGCTGAACGATTTTGGAAAATAATCTAATTGCGATTTTTTTTACCAATATTGCGATTGCGATTTAATATGCAATTTTTTTTAAAGCTCTTTATGTTCTGTATTATTCAACAAAGACAAGCTATAAATCATTGTATAGTATGACCAACACAATATTATATACATTAAACATAAATGTTCTTTTCTGTAGGCCAGGCCTATTTGTTACGATGAAATTAGGTGATGCATGAATTGATAAGAATTACATTTTTATTTAACAACTACAATCACAGTATATTGACTGATTTGTTGAACTTCCAACCTAAGCATGTAATAATTATGACAACATAAAGCACTGACAAATAAGCCTGGTGTAAACATTAATATGAAAGTCAGTAACAAATCACACAAACTAAAGTAGATTGCAGAAATATAAAAACAAATCTGTTGCTTTACCACACTACTTTAGGTAATTCACAGTCACTGTAATAAACATATGTACTGCACTTTTTAAACACTGTCTATTAACTTTAGACCAGTGGTTCTCAAACATTTTTGGTTGCACCCCCCTCAGACTACCAAATAATTTCACTAAACATTATGAAAAATTAATGTTTTTTTTATTTAAAGGGAAAAAAACACCTGCATCACTTGAAACACTGAAAAATAGCAGAGAGAATAACTTATTATAATTATCTCTCTGTTATGTATTTATTTTTTGAGGGTTTCTTGCTCTCCACTAAGGCATAGGACACACAGGCTTTCCTCCTCGCCAACACACCGTGTCTACACCGGACGCGAGCGGCAAAATACAGTAGAAACCATTATAATCAGTGACGCACGCTGTCTACACTAAATGCGGCGCGGCAAAACCCGACATTAAACTGATGCCTTGTTCTATTTATGACGTACTGACACAAAGTTAAAATGATTTGCAAAGGTCGCTTGGTCGCGTCCAGTGTAGAGCTGTTGCGGCGCGA
>NW_015505180.1:2332111-2333854 GCF_001515645.1 Sinocyclocheilus grahami
CTGCTGATGGCGACTTGAAGCAGCGCTGCTTAGACCGATGGATGTGTGTCATCAAAGTACTAAGAGAGCGGACGTCTCCTCGTCTCCTTTCTCACCGTACTTTGATGTCATACACCGATCTGATCTTCAAGTCTATCACACCTCTTTACTCTCGCGTGTCACGTGACCATGTAATCGCAGCCTCTGCGATTGAATAATCGAACATTTTCATATCGCGATATTATCGCAAATGCAATTAATCGTTCAGCCCTAGTAGGGATGCACCGAAAATATAGGCTACATATAATAATAATAATAATAATAATAATATATATGGCGCGCCGCGGTCAAAATCCGCTCAAATAATGAACTGACAGGAAATTTCTATGCAGTATAGGCCTACTTGTTCCGGTTTGCAGTAGCGCTACTGTGCTATAACTAGACTTGTGCCGGTATTCGGTAATGCGATATATCACGGTAATGATTATGCACGATATTGTTATCGTGGGCTCTTCTAAATACCGTGAATAATTATAGATTACAAGTTATTTAGAATTTTGAATGCATTTTAAGAATACTTTTCCCATCAACTGGTCAAAATGCACAACACCGCTGTATGCGTGAAGATAAGAATTACATTTTTATTTAACAACTACAATCACAGTATATTGACTGATTTGTTGAACTTCCAACCTAAGCATGTAATAATTATGACAACATAAAGCACTGACAAATAAGCCTGGTGTAAACATTAATATGAAAGTCAGTAACAAATCACACAAACTAAAGTAGATTGCAGAAATATAAAAACAAATCTGTTGCTTTACCACACTACTTTAGGTAATTCACAGTCACTGTAATAAACATATGTACTGCACTTTTTAAACACTGTCTATTAACTTTAGACCAGTGGTTCTCAAACATTTTTGGTTGCACCCCCCTCAGACTACCAAATAATTTCACTAAACATTATGAAAAATTAATGTTTTTTTTATTTAAAGGGAAAAAAACACCTGCATCACTTGAAACACTGAAAAATAGCAGAGAGAATAACTTATTATAATTATCTCTCTGTTATGTATTTATTTTTTGAGGGTTTCTTGCTCTCCACTAAGGCATAGGACACACAGGCTTTCCTCCTCGCCAACACACCGTGTCTACACCGGACGCGAGCGGCAAAATACAGTAGAAACCATTATAATCAGTGACGCACGCTGTCTACACTAAATGCGGCGCGGCAAAACCCGACATTAAACTGATGCCTTGTTCTATTTATGACGTACTGACACAAAGTTAAAATGATTTGCAAAGGTCGCTTGGTCGCGTCCAGTGTAGAGCTGTTGCGGCGCGATGCACAACTGTAGCGTCCGGTATAGACACGGTGAGTGAAGCCGAGAGCAAGATATGCCTCGTCATATTTTCTGCATTTAGCATTTGAATGACCAGCACCTGCCTGGGTCTGTGCGACTTCATCTATGGCTTTTCTCTTCCCTTTCACAAACCGATCCATCTCCCATTTTAAGTTACGTCCTTTGGCTGTTTACTTATTTCTTTTTCTGCTGATGGCCCGCGCTCGACTTGAAGCAGCGCTGCTTAGACCGATGGATGTGTGTCATCAAAGTACTAAGAGAGCGGACGTCTCCTTATGCTTTCTCTCACCGTACTTTGATGTCATACACCGATCTGATCTTCAAGTCTATCACACCTCTTTACTCTCGCGTGTCACGTGACCATGTAATCGCAGCCTCTGCGATTGAATAATCG
>NW_015505180.1:2333920-2352869 GCF_001515645.1 Sinocyclocheilus grahami
CATTAGTTAGCATAAACTGCCAATGAAAAATTCTTCTGAAAATTCATTAATCTTAGGTATTCCAATATTTAATAACACGTTGTTAAAATCGAAAGTTGCAACTGTGTTATTTAATGAGCTAACATGAACTAAGACTTAATAACTAATAATTAATAACTTCAGTAGCAAATGTAGCTATTGCTCATTGTGAATGCTAATGCATTAACTACGGTTAACTAATGAGGTCTTATTGTAAAGGGATACCTATTGGTCTTTATAGTACTTTCTGTATTGCTTTATTGCATTTAAATGTTCAGTTATTTTTGTTATAAGAAAAAAGTTATTAAACCTGTTATACTGTATTATGACAGCACTTTTTTAAAACTAAATTTCAATACCGTGATAATACCGTATACCGTGATAAAAGCATTAGCAATTAATCGCAACATGAAAATTTGATACCGGCATATCCCTAGCTGTAACATGGTGTAACATGGTGTAGGCTAGTTCAGCTGTACTGGGCAACGCTGGTAAAATAATGCTACCTTCAGTGACGCTATGCTCTGCTATGCAATGCTCTGCTCATATGCTCTGATAATAATAGCTTTGTAGGACTATACATTATTTGGATAATTAGTCCAAAAAAAAACTTATATCTGATTCTGTTACATAGAGGTGAATAAAAATAATATATTGATATTTAATATTAAGGTAACACTTTTCAATAAGGTTCCATTAGTTAATGTTAGTTAAAGTTAATGTATTAACTATCATGAACGAACAATGAACAACACATTTATTACAGTATTTATTCATCTTTCTTAATGATGTTAGTTAATGAGAATACAGTTATTCACTGTTAGTTCATGTTAATTCAGAGTGCATTAACTGTTAACAAGCACAACTGTTGATTTTAATAATGCATTAGTAAATGTTGAAATTAACATGAACTAAGATTAGTAAATGCTGAAGAACAGATGTTGTCAAAGTTTGACAACACAAAGTTGACGACAGGTTGTAGGGTTTGTGGGGGGCTCCATATGTGTTGTAAGACACCGTAGGAGATTGGGGGATGTGGCATTATGTGTGTGTCCCCAAGAGACTTACAGCTGTCACTCAGATGCAGGAGAAGAAGTGTGAGCTCACCTCACACACTCTTTGACACCACCCACATGTTTGACCACACACACACACTTTTCCCAGTCTGACAGAAATGCACTGCACACACCTGCCAAAACAGCACACAAGGACAGCTAATGGATCTGTGGTTGGCGACAGGTTCCTAAACAAACTGTTTAAAACCCTGAAATGCACCAGAGACATTACTGTGACAATTCACTCCATCGCTCTGCATGACGCTGATAGCAAGTTACTCATTAATACGATCAACTAAATTTAGACACACTGCCCACCCTCACACACACACACACACTCACACCCATGGATATGACAAGCATGGTCAACAAAAAACGCAGAGCAGACATGCCTATTCATTGAGTCATTGTAAAGAGGACGGATGGTCATCATACAGATCCCGTTTGTCAGAAACTTGCACAAACAAAACAGAAGAAGTGTTAATGACTCTGACCTTTACACAAAGTTTCAACATCATCAGTTTTTCCATTCAGAACTCTTTCTATTTTAAACATTCACTTTAAGATGAAGTTCCATGAGGAAATATCCTCATTTCTGTAAGTCAATTAAAGTTCCTTAAAGACATCCGCTATATTTATCTTTAATAACCTTTTATTTCATTCCTAGACAAGCACAGTGCATTGATTTATCTGCCAGACTAATTATTCAGCCGATACTTGGCCAATAATAGTGCCCACTGGGTGAATGAACAAATTCGCCAGTTTTTAAACCTTGTCAATAAATGATAAAAAAATTGAGTAAACAATATTGAATTTCAGCGAGGGATGTACCACAATTAAAAATTTAGTCTATATCAAAAAGTCGATGATATATTTTTTTCAGACATTTTTTTGATAACCAATAAATGGCCAATATTAAAATTCAAGGCTGCCTAAATAAAGAAAAAATAAAACACTAAAAACTAGTTAATCTAGCAGCAGTCTTATCAATTAATAATAAAATAAACTAATTTAGTAAACAGTGAAAATTATTGACACTATTATTAAAAATCTAGATTGTATAATTAATAATTTATTAATAATATAATTTCAGTCATTTTTTGATAACCAATAAATGGCCAATATTACAATTCTATAGTATATTTTCAAGAAAACACTAAAAATTATTGAATCTACAAACAGTCATGTAAATTAATAATAATAATAATAATATATTTTCAGACATTTTTTGATAACCAATAAAATGGCAGATACGAAGAGCTATACATTGTCTATATATAAAGAACAAAACACAAAAAAATTATAATTTTCCAACTGCCTGATAAATAAATAAAAACAACGAGTAAATTGCATTTTAAAAGCCAATAATGTATTTTCTAGACATTTTTAACCGATAAATTGCCTATATAAATTTACATTACATTACATTTAACAATATTATTAAATTATTAGTGTTTAAGATCACTCTTGTCATCATCTTACATATAGTTCTAAATGTAATCTAAATGTAAAAAATAGTGGAAATTAAATATCCATTATCAGCTGATTTATATCCAAAAGACCAATACCGATAAAATAAAATAAATTTGAATTGAAAAAATTAAATAAAATTATGAAAATCTGTGAATAATCAATATGGCACCATCATTTCTAGCCACAATTTCCACAGTACTCTATTAGCATTACATCAGCTACCCTGCTCTCTAGGTATCAGCTGATGAAAAACCCATACTGATCGAGCACTAACTCGGAGCGAAACAGCTCTTATATCGTAGAACTCTCTCAGAAAAAGCAGGACTATGCCTTCTCAGTATGGAAGGACATTTGTGTGGTTATCTATACACAAATCAATGACTGCTGAAGTGTGTGAACTGAATATAAACAACATTTAGGAGAAGCACAGGCACAAATTCCCATGATCCTACAACATAATATCTCTCATGATGAGTATTAATGCACCAGGCCAACAGCTTAAACGGAAGTCTGAAATAAACATATCCTTTGTCCCCTGATAACATGAAGGGTGATGTGAGCAAATGAATCTGCCTGCTCCAACCCCAGAAGACATGAGCTCTAGGACATCACAACATGCCCTGGCATGTCTCCATCTTACACTTCCTCTCCACCTCACTCCCAATAATTAAATACGATGCCTAAAAGCCACATTCTGAGTTAAATAAAGCTGACTGGAGGGGGGAAACGAGGTTGTATCAGGCATTGTGGTGGCTATCGCCTTTGTGCGGCTTTTTCATTATTCTCAGCACAATCTACCAGTGCAGATCTATTAGCGTAACATAGGCCTAAATTAGCACCCATAGAAATTCATTAGCATCACCGTATATGAGGATTCAGAGTTGAAGTGCTTTTCTCAGACTGACAAGATGCTTGCTTCAATTGCAACAGCTGACAGAGAAGGGCAACCTGCACAAGGCTGTTCTGCATTAAAAATGACCGTGAATTTAACGGTAAAAGACTGTAAAAATGCTACAGTAAAAACCTGTTAAATGGTTAACAGTAAATTCCCCTACTACATACGGTGAAAAACTGTATTGGACATTACATGTATTGGACATTAATTTTACTGTAGTATATCATTTTTGGATAAACCTTAGCTATGGTTCAGTTGGAAGATTTCGCCAGTGCTGTCCCGCGAACGCGAGGTCTTACTTTCCCGGAGAAGGGATTATTATAATTTTTTTTAACAAAACGAGATTTAAGACAAATTATAAATTAAATGTGTGCTTTTATTATTGCTTGGACAAAATGCTGCACATTTCTTTGTGAAATTGAAATATAATAATATACTAATATAGCACTTGCATATTATTGCTCTTTTGTTGGTTATGATTGCTTCAATTGTCCTCATTTGTAAGTCGCTTTGGATAAAAGCGTCTGCTAAATTACAAAATTTAAATATAATGTAAATGTAAATAACAAAACTAAATTGAAATTTTAAAACAAGCCCCAAATCAAATAAATAACACAAATAAAAGAAATATCTTCATATAAACAAAGTAAGGCTTTGTCTGTGCTCTTTCCATTTAAAATTAGAGGCAACCACTGCATTTTAATCTTGATCCAAACAAAGATGCTGCATACATGCAACATGAGCAGTTTTTAAACTAAATTAGATTGTATAGTTTCGAAATTTGAAGCAAAAACAGAATGGTTTGTCTTCAGTTGTGTGAAACTATAAATAAAAATATCTGCATGAAACAGCAAAGCTGAATGAGATGCAGATTCACTCTCTGCCAGCAGGTGGCGCTTAAAGCGTTTCCTTGGTTTCCACTTTAAACAAAGCAGCTTATGAACTTTAATATGCATTATCCAGAGGCAAGATGAAAAGAAAAAATACCATCTAAACTTTTCTAAAGACAGTAAGTTCCCCTCAGACATGCATTCATATAAACTCCTACCCCTAAATTAATCGCGATTTGTTTAGCATCTCAACCGATTTGAATCGTAACATATTTGAATCGATTTTCAACCGGCTCGCAGTTAATCGTTACATCCCTAGTAGATGCATGCTGATTTTATCAGACGATGCCACGATTATAAATGAGTGACTCCTGGTTAACATTAAAAGGGGTCGTGTTTAGTCGCTATTTAGTGTGGTATTTTTTGACATTATTCACTCATCATGACAGTAAAATAGGGCATTCTAAGTCAATATACTGCAGTATTTCCTCTCTCAATCAGTAGAGAATATGGTTAACACCCGTTCTTGCATGAAAAAAAAAATACCGTCATGTACCGTGAAACCGGTATAATTTTGAAAAATACCGTGATATAAAATTTTGGTCATACCGCCCAGCACTAGTACAAAGGTTATTTGACCTTAAAGGGACATCAGCCTTAATGAGAGTTCATGAATGAAACACGCTTTTGAGTCAGTTCTTTTCAATGAATTGGTTGATCCGGTTCACAAAACCAACCTGAATGATCTGTTCATGAATCAAACTGATCTGTTCCACTCACTGACTAAATGATCCAGTCACAGCAGTTAACATAAATTATCATGAAAAACATCTTAAAGGGAGTTCTGTCATTATTTATTCATGTTTATGTCGTAAAGGTGACTTTTTTTTTTAAAACATCCTGGCCAATTTATTTTAATGTACATCAGTAAATGAGAATTGGGACTGTTAAACTGTTAAACTAAAGACTGTTTAATTATTTAACTGATAATTAAAGCAAAATAAAAGTATCATAAAAGGTAGTTCATATGACTTCTGCAATATATTCCAAGACATTCAATAACTTGACATCAGCCTTAATGAGTTTATGAATGAATCGCTCTTTTGAGTCAAATCTAATGGCACATTAATGATGCTTTTGCAACCTTCAGTCATTCTTTGTAACTAAATGACAAAGTTCCACAGAAGTATCTCATAAGAGTTTGAAAACAATATGAGGGTGATTAAAATCAATTTGCATTTTTAGGTGAACCTTCCCTTTAAGATAAAAGTGCTGTTCTGAGATCGGTTTATGCGTGACTAAGCATATTTTATAATATTATTCAAAAATTGTGCCCACAGCACGAATAGAAAATTAATAATTAAGTTACATAATTATGAGCAAAAAAAAGAAAACTTATTCAAATAAAATTCTACTCCTGCGCCAAGAGTGTTCTTTAGAATCATAATTCAGAACGACAGAAAGAAAAGCCATTGTGATTAGCTCATAACTGAGTGGGCTACTCAGGAAGTGAGAATGGCTGAGTGAACATCCAGACCACAGATGGGCTTATCCAGGGGGCCCGGCGGAGATGTACGAACAAGGACAACGGAACCACTCTACACGCTTTCAGCAGAAAACACACCACGTCACCTATCTTTAACACCAATTATTCAGCACTATCACTCTCATAACAATCAACACTCTGATATCACAGACCAAAGGACCTGTTGAGACACAAGTCAGTGACTCAAAACAGGAAGATGAGGGTTTCACATGATTATCATGATTCTTTAATCAAGTCAGCTCCATGTTCTATGGGCGACATGAACAAACACAAACACACAAAGTCCTCAGGAAGTGCATGAATGAGGCCACTGTGTACTGATGCGTGTTCCTCAAAGAGAAACACAAATAAACACAGTCATTGCTCATAAAAGACGAAGAATGAAGGAAGAAAGAGGGGTAAAAAGAGTGTGTACTCTCTCTCCATGCTCTCTGTTTTTGACCATTGATCTTTGGCCTTGAGGGGGCCGGATAACTTCCTGCTATGAATTGCCCAAGCAATAGGAACGTTCTCACACAGAAGAATCAAAACAAAGTTTTGCGACTGTTTATGCATATTCAGTAACTAACTATAATAAATTACTTATTTAAATAATAATTAGGGCAAATTAGGTTTCCAGTTTCAAACCAAGTAGTTACTCAGATATCAGGCAACAAATGTTAATTGTTAATAATACCCATTAAAGGAGCTAATAGTCTACTAATTACAGTCATCAAATCCATGCAAGCCCACTGAAATAAATGCAATCCAAAACACTCCAGGTTTTTACATTATATGTAGTAGTTGAGATTTGGTTAGAAGGGCTTAAGCACACAGAATGGAAATATTTCCCAGAAACACTATGTATTTGTGTAAAAAAAAAAAAAATTCCAAGTTTTAATTATTTAATTCCAAACAATTATTGAAGAATGTTTTATAAGAAAACACTATTTCAGTATTTCTACTTCAGAACTTCATGTTTTCAATGGGTCGCTTGCCATTTCTTTGTAATGAATTGCAAAATTTACTACCAATTTCTGAGTTACAATTGTTTCTACACCATTTTTTTTTTCACTGTATCAGATGCTGTTTGTCATCAACATCCATCTGGAATAACCATCCAGGTGAGCTTTTCAAGTTGCCACTGAGCATCACTATCAATGTAAACTTGGACTTGAACTTTCAAGTAAAAGGTTTGCCAGTTAAGCCAAGCCTCAAAGTAGCCTTTAACTCTTATACAAACATTCAAAGTGATCATCAGTTGTGTAATACTGCCAGCAATGAACTTCACTGCAATACAAACAGCAACGCAGCCACCCAATTACAGAACAGAGGGAAATTTGATTACCTCATTATAGTTGATTTGATCACAACAGCTTGTATAATATGAGAGCCGGTTGTAATTGGGAGAAGAAACAAGCCAGGAGAAAATGAAATGAAGGTAAGTGAAACTCATCAGACGATGACAACAGGAACAGAGATACTGTAGCTCAGCTTTCTGCTCTATCCTCAGTCTGTGACAAATGTTTCACGGCCAATCAAACACAATATGTATTACTAAATATCCCATCATTAAACCTGGTTTTACATCACTAAAGAGCATCTTAGGTGGGATAGTGCTGCACTATTAGGACAGTATATGTCAAGCATCAGCACAGTGTTAAGAGGAACAAACATCCGGCTAAAGCAAACAGAAAGAGTAACTAGAGTTTGAGTTTTCAGTAACATGCTAACATGTCATGTGTAAACCCGAAAAGCTTGTTTCTTCGAGACCTTGGAGGACTGAAGGCAAATATGTGCTGCATAAAACCGACCGAACAGAAGCCAATGTGGCACTTATAAATGTCATATCATGGTACTAAGATTTTTTTTTTTTCACATATAGTAATGTCTTTGGATATGTACCATGGTACTACTATAGTGTTTTGGACACAGTGCCATGGTAATATTGGAAATACCCTGGAATGTCATGTAAACACCATGGTAAAGAATGTCAGTACTGGTACTTTTTTATGAGACATTAATATCTCTCCACGTTCTCGCGACCCCCGGGCGTGTTTTATCGCTTATTTACATATTTTAACCATCAACGGAAAGCTGAAACAATACGTTACAAAGCTTGCATGTCAAAGAGACGCGATGTTATTGTTGTGTTACAAAGCTCCAAAAGCGGCGACTGCGAATCCACTTAAATCTACTGCTTCAGCCTGGTTTAATTTGAAAGAATGTCACAAATGTAGCAAGAACAGATAAAGTCTGAATGAGGAAAGCGCAAGACTCAAGAAATGCAAGCGATTAGGTTGTTTTAAACGTTTACAAATATGTGCGGCCAAGAAATGTAAACCACGCAGTTAAAACAAACAGAAAGTTGAACGCTCACTCACCTTTCTGAGGAACAACTCGCGATGGCCGATCAAGATTTCTGTTCGGAAACTGCCAGAGAGCGATCGCGATGAAAGCTTTACATCATTCGTCTTCCAAGTGGATCGCTGAAGCTAGTGGGGAGGGGGGAAGAGTATCCCTTGCGAAAAGCCGGGGAGGCAGTCCACTTTGCTAGGGAAATCCGAAGAAGTATGGGCGACGTTGGGAAACCAGCGTCGAAAACAATTCCAGGGCTTTTCCACGCCCTGTAGGCTGAGCTTCAGATACGCCGTCAGGTGCGCATGAAGTATGAATGTTCACGGGTACCTGTGTGAGTGCTGAAGGAGACCCGGTGAAGTAAAAGTCCCTACAGCTGATGTATGAGGACACAGGACTCATCTGGACCTGCCCGATTGACCAGAAGGAGCACTCGCGCGCTCTCTCACCCGTTCTCTCTCTCTCTCTCTCACACACTCACACACACACACACACACACTTTCAATTTCAGGATTTTATATGCATTTTTAAATGCAGTGACATAATAAAATAAAATAAATACAATATACAATATGATGGATATAAATTAAAATGTCATAGCATGCGTTGTTGCCAAAGCATCAATACACAAAAAGTCACATAACAAAATAAAGCAAAGTTAATCAATTAAAATGACGATTTAGTCAAATAAATGTCCAGGAATCATCTTCAAGGCTTCAATACAATGGCATTAAAAAATAAATAATTAAATTAAATTATACCAATAAGCTGCAAGTATTTTTTATAAAATAATAATTGCAATAATAATTAAAAAAAAACAGATAACATGTATTTGTATTTTATGGTATACATTGTTGACAAAGCATACGCTGTAAAAAAAAATCTGTGACATTTACGGTAAAATACCGGCAGCTGTGGTTGCCAGAACTTCACAGTAAAAAATATGGTAGCAACATTTTAGGTTTTACAGACTTAGCTTAAATTCACAATAAAATACCGTATTTCATTAACTGATGTATTGTTAATAAACCAAAATATTGAAGTACTAATATCTGTTTTGAACCATTGTAATGCACTGATAACCACCAAAAACTGGTGGTGATGAGAAAGTTACATGATGAACCAACGCTCATCACAAACAGATTTTATACGAGCTGAGGAGGGCAATACTTATATATAGAAGGTGCAAAGTGAAGTTCCACACTAAGTTCACTGTAAATTATACAACTTTTTCTTTTCACTTCCAAAAAACTTATTTTTAACAGTATTTTACTGTAAAATTATATTAAATGTAATTACATTTATTCACCGAATATAGTATGGAAACTTACTGTTAACCAGTTAACAGGTTTTTACTGTAGCATTTTTACAGTCTTTTACTGTTAAAATCTCAATCATTTTTTACAGTGTACACAATACACAAAAAGAGTTGCATGGTAAAATAAAATGTTACCAAATATACTAGTTTCAGAAAAGTTAATACATTGAAAAAAAAATGCATACAGTACAATTAAAAATGCATTCAAACTGTTTCTGACATTGTCAGTTTTTTTTTTCAAACTATATCTCTGTTATATTTACATTTGTTATATCTATCTTTACTTAATACTTCAATAACTTAATACTTTTTTATCTCTGATGGCGATGGGACGTTCTTCCAGATGATACTTTATGTTTAGACCCCGTAGATCCATCCTGCCTATTTCAGTCTTCAAAATTGTGCGAAAAAGCATTTTCCAGAGTGGAGGTAGGAATCAGAAAGAGTTCTTTGCGCTAACCTTTCTTCAGACACCATTGAGGCCTCCCACAGGCCCCCTGCTGTGAAGCCTGAGCTGGAATAAAATAATGATCTTTTCCTCTCCCATTTACAGTAAATCTGAGATTTGCGGTAATCTGACTCATGCTGTGACTGAGATTAAGGCCAAACCAATTGTAAATCATAATCAAAGGACAGAAATTGAGGATGGATGCAGAAAATTGTGTTGTGACAACATATTTAAGCCCACCTCTTTCATTATTGCATGTTTATGGCTGCTTTTTTGAAGATTAATGTTTGGCTGAGTAGGAGGAGGATTGACAATAATACATGTTTAGAATAATGACAGATATAATGACAAGTAATGTTTGCAAAAAAAAATAAATAAAACATATTGATTGTGGCTCACATGTAGTTTCTTCAGCTTCCAGCGACGATTCAAGTCTTTTCGAGATATTTTGAGGTACATATTTACTCCTAACAACTTGAGTCACACTGAAAAAAAACGGTTTCGTAACACATTCTTGTGGCACCCTCTACTGTTTGAAATCATAATATCAGCTCAAAATATATAACCTCGGGGGGGGATTTTGAGCTGTGCCCCACCACACCCCGAAAACCCATAAAGTACCGTTTAACGTCAGTAATATTCTCACCGTGTCCGTGTTCTGTTCAACAAGAAACAGACGTTATTTGCATCCGTCCGTAAGCAGCTGAATCTGGCACATCCAGAATGGTGGCAAAGACAGATGAGCAGAAACAGTTACGCTGTCAGTTGGCAGAGAAAGACAATATGCTGCGAGACAGCAAACAGAAGGAGTCGTGAAGAGGGAGGGAGGATAAACATGAACAAAATTGAGCTAGAGCGAGAAATTAAAGAAGTTTACAAAGAGAGACAGACAGCGAGGGAGAGAGACTGTTTATTTAATGGAGGTTAAAACACTCTTTCACTTGATGCTTGGGACGTGTAGAATACTTCCTGTCCTTTACTAACCACCTCAAAAAAAAAACTGCATGCTGAGTCAAGTGACAATACTGAGACCGAGTCAGCTGAAGCGTTACATGAAAGCTGAAGTAAAGCCTCATTCTCAGCTTAGTTACACTCTTAAAAAATAAAGGTGCTTCAAAAGGTTCTTCAAGCGATGCCATAGAAGAACCATTTTTGGTTCCACAAAGAACCATTCAGTCAAAGGTTCTTTAAAGAACCATCTCTTTCTTACCTTTTTATAATCTGAAGAACCTTGTTTCGCAACAAAGAACCTTGTGTGAAACAGAAAGATTCTTCAGATGTTAAAGGTTCTTTATGGAACCATTTAGACAAAAAGGTTCTTCTATGGCATCGTGAAGCACCTTTATTTTTAAGAGTGTATGGGGAACTGAAACTTTCTCAAAGAGGTTATGTTTGACCCCCTGGCCTCCCTCTGCATCCCTCTGTCCCCAGCCACAGCACCTCGTCCCAGGCTCTGGGTGTCACCACAGGGCTTTGATGGCTCACACATGGGCTGCTTCCTGTACTACTTCCTGTGGTTAATGGGGGAGAGGCTGGGCCAGGACTGTCTCTAGAAAAACACAGGGGATGTGACTGTTTGCGTGCACACACACACACACACACACACACACACACACACACACACACACACACACACTTTTTATTAAGTAACTACTATGTACTTCATTTAATTTAGTCATTTAATACAATGCACTTATTGTGTAGATACATATATTTACATTGTATCAAATACTTTCATGTAATTTTTTCTTTTTTGTCTGGTACCCAAAATGGTAGGTAAAGAAATGAGCACTCAACATGTCCGCTGACAAAGACAACACATAGACCAGAGAGCGCAAGGCCTGAGTGAACTTGAACCGCACGCTCACACAAAAGACAAGATACTCGTTTTTTCTGGTACCCAAAACCTGTTAACAGCAAGTCTTGTCCTTCACTGCATTTTTTTGTCTAGCACCCAAAACTGTATTCAGAGTCGTCAGAGGCAGACAGAGGAAGAGCAGAAAGCAGAAGATGGAGTGATTGTAAAATGAGCAGAGTTTATTGAATAATCTTTGTTGCATGTGTTTCAATGTTCAGTCAAACTTCGTCTGACCAGCAGAAATAAAACAGATTTTTTTCACAAGTAATAGCAATGGAAACATCCTCCAGTGATGTCATAAACTTGAAATTGAGACATTCTCTTATCTCTAACATGCTTGCAAAGACAACACAGCACACAACATAAGACTAAACCATAATTGAAAAATATTATGAGATAATACAAAATATAGAATGAATGATCAATGTCTGAATCAATGGTTTAAAAGGATTATGATTAAATGATAAATGATTATAAATGATAGAATGAACATAAAAAAACAACGTAAATGTATGATTGCTTTCTTGAAGCAACACGCACACAGGTTGCTACAAAGAATCCTTAAATCCTTCAGCTCTCATGCAGTACCTAGAGAATGAGTATCTTTTTGGCTGGTGAGTACATGGCACTCCAGCTAAGGCGATTCTCTTAATGTCCTCCTGCTTGATGCCCAAGTTAGAGGTTTTTGTTGTGCCAGAGATCTGTCCCTTCACTGGCCCTTCCTGGGGAACAAACTTTAATGAAAAGAGAAGAGTAAAGATAAAAGAGGCCTATAACACTCAAAACCATAAACTAGAGCAGTGATGGACAATTCCAGTCCTGGAGGACCACTGTACTGCATCAGTTTAGCTCAATCCCCAATCAAACATACTTGAAAAACCCAACAAAAGTCTAAAGGATTGTTTGAAAATTACAGGCAGGTGTGTTTGATTAGGGATGGAACTAGTTACAAAGATCACCCATAACCAGGTATGCACATAAGTTTTTCAGTCTGGTTCTTATGAGAGCACCTGGAGATTTGGTTTGGTGCTCACACTGCACTTAGTGTGACCCACTAAATATAATGCTAATATTTACATTTTATTTCTTTTTTACTTTTTTATTTGTTATATGTATTTTCATCACTTTCAAACTTAAAATCAGTAAGCTTTTATTTTGGCGAGTCACTGGTTTTAACACTGCTATATGAAGCGCATCAGTGAATGAAATGTCACATTTTTGTTTAGTTTTTTTCCGATATCGGCCACGCAGCCTAGATTTATGCTTTGAGTTAAAACAGAAATTTTAAACAATACTAAAGTTAGTTGATCTAAAACAGTAATTTGTACATTAGCAGCTGTCAACCATGTCGGTACACAAATGAGTGGTCTGAATTTATCCAACACATTTTTTCATTTTGGTTGTGCATGTGCACCTATTCACCACTTATGTGCATAACCTCCCCATAACCATTGTACCTTTGAGTGTATCATTTGCCAGATCATGGCGCCATCATTAGAGTATCAGATGGATTCAACAAAAGACTAGAGTGAGAGACTGAGTTTGTGACTACCAGTGCAGCCATCATTTAGGCATGAGAAATGGAGAAGAGGATGAAAAGAAATTGTGTTTTCTGGGGAAGATGAAGAGTGGAAATTTATGAAGTGCATTTGAACCAGGAATGGTGAGTTTTGTAATCGGTGACATCAGGCCAATGAGATATTCTTGGATGCATTTTGAGCTTAGCTTTAAGTGTGACTGAATCTAGTGTTAGCAAAGTTTAAAATAGGGTCGGGCGACAGTAACGAGAAAAGAATTGTCCTCACGTCAGTGATCTTTGGAGGAGGACACTGCTTCAGCTCCTGGTTGCACAGGTCTCTGTAGATGCAGGATTTTGTGGTGTCGCACCAAACGCAGTTATACTTCTGATCAGCGTTCTTACACAGACTGCAGTCCTCACGTCTAACTGAACAGTTGTAGAGCACCACTGGGTAGAAAAGGTGGAAAGACTTAAATAACTGAATCAAAAAAGGTTCCCTTGTCTTTTGGATTTGTAGAGAAATAAAAATTAAACACTGCTGTTTATCACTATGTTTTTGGAAATTGATTTATGCATATTAGGCTATTTACTGTTTTATGTGGTGATTTTTTGAGTCACATTTAGCGCAAAGATTTGTTTTCCAGTTTGATGCTGTGTCAAACTGTCCTGTGGCAGATAAATACTGCTCAGAATATGTAGGCTGACACTAATATATTTTTAAAGATACTGGCCCCTTAAAAAGTGTCAATGTACCATAGTTAGCTACATGTAGTTATTATGTTGTAGCATCACTTACTACATTTTCATAAAGTGTAAATTCTGTAAACTATGATTAATTTAAATGTACCTCTGAGGGTGCTGTCAATCTTCCTGTCCGTGATTTTATCCTTTATGTAGAACGCCACATTCACCTCTGGCTCCTTGTCATATTCAAACTGGCATAAAAATAGTAGAAAGTGTCATTAAACACACACACAGATACAGACAAACACATCACTGCATCTGGAACAACTGTGTGCTGCAGAAAATTCTCCCCTGCCAAAGTGATGTCTTTGTGTTTGTTACGCCCACAGAGGACTGAGCCCAACACACACGTGCAGCTCAATAGCTGTGAATGCCATATTGTTTGGTGCTCAAACTCCAGAAACAAATCAATGTGTGAACAGAGAAGTAGAAAGTGAGGAAGACATAATAGGAGGAATACGATTGGAGCATACTGACCTCAAATCCCTCAAATCTGTACTTTGACCCATCAGCCTCCACAGTCACCTCGCCCACCTGTTTCATGAGCTCAGTGCCGATCTGAAAGGTTTTCCCCTGAGAGAGATGAAGAAAGAGTAATGCTGTTTATGCAGACTCTAATAACAATAAAAAATCATGCTGACAAATTGCCTCACTGAGATATTGGGTAAATATATTTCTTTATTGCATCTTTATAGCTCACCTAAATATTTTATTCTGATTGGTCGATGGTTCTGTAATAATATCTAGTTGTTGCTAGTAATATTTTACTATATTGCCATGTACAAAGGTCAAATCAATTTACATATCATTTTCTAACTGGACATTATCTGTCAAGTTTACAGACATTTACTTTAACACTACACTCAATGCAATGCGTACATCTAAATATGTGTAAAATACCTGTGAAAAAATAAATATGGAACATTCTTGCATATTACCATATGGACCATTCAAAATCATTTTAATTTAAATAAATCAATATCATACCTCAATTTATGTACAGTATTTAATAAGAAGCAGTGTAAAAAGCCAGATAACACATAGCCAGTTGGTCATTATTACAAAATAAACCCCTTCAGGAAGATACAAGGCCATCCCAATCACCTTTTTTTGACATATTATCCAACTGACTGTACATTATCCATTACATATCTTAATATATATATATATATATATATATACTCCAGGATATTGCCTGCATGCATTTTAAATACTATTATACTAAATGCAACAAAAACACAATGTACAATAAGTAATGCATGTACTTTACCAAATATTTATCCAGATTTGTGCCCTGAAATTGGATGGGGTTTTTAATTCCAACAGGAATAAGCAGGGGTTCTGGGATCTCAAACTGAGGACACCTGTCATCCTGCAAGAATCATAGAAAAAATTTTTTTTTAAATAAAACTGTTATTATTCCTCTTTTGTCACCAAAGATGATGGCTTACCATATATTAAAGCACAAACAGTCATATTAATTTATATACGCATACATTCATCCTAATATGACTCACCTGCATGTGTTGAATGATATGATCACCCTTGACAGTGTCATCTCTATCACTGCATGTGTGATCCTGAATATTCCATTGGCAGCCCCACTTACTGGTCACACATGCAATGCATCTGCAGAACACAAAACCGGCCAATCAAAAGACAAATCTAAATAAATGCTACATGGAGTACACATTTTTAACATTTTTAAAATGGCCTGATACTTACGGTGTATTCTCCGATCTCTTTACCACGACTGCACAGTTGTAGAACTCAAATGCACCAAATGCCACTTCAATGCCGTCGTTTATTTGGTACATCACTGGCACTGCCACAAAATCTACATGAATGCATATGGGAAATAGGAATAATATCAGCTTTACAGCGGTAGTAATTCAGGAGTTATTAAAAATACAATTCGTCAGCCAATGAACTTCAAATGCTCAACAGGTTCTAGCAACAGCAAGGTCATGGGTTTCATTCCCAAGGAAAGCACAGCTTGATAAAAGTAACTCTAGAATCAATAAGTTAAACTTCAGAATCTATCTGCTAATAGATTCAGCTTCAGTGTAATTGTTTCATCTGATAAGTCTCCAAACATGAAGAAATGAAAACCCATTTATGTTTGATGTCACTTTTGGCATTCTGTGAGACAAAGACTCACTGTTCAGTGAGTAAAGGAGGCTGCGAGAGGACGGCTTCATAGTAGGGGATTATTAAAGTTAAAGGCAAACAGGATGCTCTCACCTTCTGTCTCCGGTATGGGTGGTATGTACTCAGAGATTGGGAGATCACAGATGAACCCTGAGTTTTCCATTGTTACCTGACTGCAATAGTCACCAAACACACATGTAAGTCTATCAGGACTGCTGATACTGGTGAGGGAGGGGATGCCAATCATCACCTGCAAGTTTAAACCAGAAAATAAGGATTTAGGAGAAAATAAAATATGTGAAAAATACCAGTTCTCAAAACTTTTTAACATTAAATATATGAGGATTATTGGATTGGGGTTTTTAAATTCTGAATATTGACAAAAAAGTAATTAATTATTACATACTTAAAACATAATGATGATGATGATGATTATAAATATTATTTACTTTTTTTCAATCACTTAATACAATTTTATTGATTTCCATAGCTTTTCCAGTTCTGGAAATCAAAATTTAAAAATTCCATGACCACTTGAGACAAATATAAGAAATGCATGAAAAGTGCTCTGTGCATTCATGTAATATGATATGATAGTTTCAGACGCCTTGTTTAGTTCTTCATTTCAGCTCTTGCAAAAAAGGATTAGACTCTCAGACTGGATCTGTTACAGTCAATAAATATCAATCTTGAGTCAATCATTAAAGAGGTTAGGGTTTGAAATAACTGCAGACCATATCACAGTGTGTGTGTTTGTGTACGAGTTATGCTTTAGTACCTGTGAATTATATGTTTTCTTCCAGCTGATGTTGGGGGGCTCAAAGGACTGAATAGTTAGACATGTTTGTTTTGGACTCCACAACCAGACATTCTCTCCTTCTCCTTTGCGACAATCCTTTTTCCTAGTACAACTGCAGGAGAAAAGCAGACAATCAGCCATTCGCTTTAACTGGACTGCACGCAGATATCTATTACATAGCACTTGCTAAAATGTAATGGAATAAAATTATGCCATATTTCAGAGAATAAACCATTTCAAAATGGAATTTCTAAACAGTTTTCTGTTCTAAAACATAGGTTATTAGGATGGATGTCACATGATCCACAGGAGCCATAGTTCTTAGTTTATTTGTCAGTAGAAATATTAAATTCTATTGTAGTTTGGCAGTGTTATTAATTGCCTTATTTGGCAGTGTTATTAATTGGTAATAAAATGAGTCTAACAGACTTACCGGCCCTCCAGCACACACCAGCCACAGAATGGGTCCCGCTGGGACACACATGATTGACAATCAGTTTTCTGCTCACAGGCCTGTACTGGCACTTTGGTGAGCTACACAAAAGAGAAGCAAGAATCAAGATAACAAAATGTCTCAGGTTACTTATGTAACCTGGTTCCCTGAGAAGTCATGATGTCAATGCTATGGGCACACTTCCAGTCTGAAGGAAATGGTGAATCGAGCCCGTACAAGAGATCTGTCTGGATGGGAATCTCCCAGAGAACGCTGTCTAGGAGAAATATTAGGTCCGAGAACCAAACTTGGGCTAACAGAGCTACAAGCAACAGACCTATTTTGTCTGGGTGTACCCTTGCTAGAACTCCTGTGAACTGAACTATCAGGGGAAATGCATAAAGGCCTTGCTCGCTTCAAACCAAGCAGCTTGATTTCAAACTTTATATTGAATTTATTTCAGAAAAAAAAAAACAAGTAAACAGTCGGCAATTAAATAAGAACAAATAAAAAAAAATAGGAGCAATATCACAAATAAACAAATATATCACAAATATCTAAATAAATAGAACAGAAAAAATATACAAATTAAATAAACAGTGCAAGTTTTTCAGGTAGGTCTAACAGTAGTATTCAGGTAAAGAAATACTACAGAAATTGAAAAAGTAATCAAATGTGAAATAACATTGGATAATCTTCACTCTATAAATAGAATTTTATAAATTGTAAAAAATAAAATAGAATTTGATAAATTTGATAAAATCAAGAAAATACAATTACCCTGCCTCCTTGTCTATTTATTTAGATGATTTTATACATATCTGGCTGACTCTACCTTTGATTGGAACCATGATTGTTGCATTTTATACTTCAATGGTTGAGTATTATTTGCCTTAGCATTTTTGTTTATTATAAAAAGAAACCAAATAAATTTAATTGATTATAAAAACTGCTTATCAAGGACATAATACAAAGAAGTCTTCTGACCAAGTTGGAAGTAATTTGAACTGCTTATAATTTAGACTACTCGACTTACTTTACCTAACCTGAGAAGAAAAACATTAAAGGAGTCATATGATGCTTTTTTAAAGATCATTATTTTGTGTATTTGGTGTAACAGAATATGTTGACATGCTTTAATGTTCAAAAAACACATTATTTTTCAAATACTGTAAATTATTGTAGGTCCTCTATGCCCCGCCTCTCTCAAACACGTAGTTTTCAACAAAGTCCCCTCCTTCCGACAAGCACAGTCTGCTCTGATTGGCCAGCTGACCCAGTGCATTGTGATTGGCCGAACACCGCAAGCACTCGTCGGATATGTAACGCCCCTTACCATAATCGCGAGCTTCATCTTTCAAAATAAATGTAAAGACAGTAAATAATGTCATTAGTTTTACCATCAGTTCAAGCCCGAAAGGGGAACAGAGTGACAGACACAGTGATGAAGCTGGTATGTGTTTGCAGTACACAAGCCACGGTTAAGACAGCTGACTCCACTGTGATGTGACCCTGTCTCTCTCTC
>NW_015505180.1:2352890-2403969 GCF_001515645.1 Sinocyclocheilus grahami
TCATCTCTGTGATGTCATAAGCATTGATTTGCAAAATAATGTTTATTTATGACAAACTGACAACTGCTTATGAAGCACCTCATGGCATTGCCCCTACCAGTCTCAGCTTCCTGCTTCTAATTTATGGGTCGTGTAAAGGTGTTAAGATCAAAGCACACACTGCAAAAGAAAATAAAGAAGCACATCATCTCTGTGATGTCAGAAGCATTGATTTGCAAAATAATGTTTATTTATGACAAACTGACAACTGCTTATGAAGCACCTCATGGCATTGCCCCTACCAGTCTCAGCTTCCTGCTTCTAATTTATGGGTCGTGCAAATGTGTAAAATGATTGACAAGAAAAGAGCTCCTCAAAATGTTCTGACTGGCTAAAAGACAGTACGAATATGTAAGAATATGACAGACATTTTTGTGGCAGATTACAGAATCTAGGGATATCACAGAGAAATTTCAAGACATCTGTAATCCTTCTGGCTTGGCAAGCCTACATTTTTCAAACAGGTTTTAAACAGTGGATGATCTGTTTACTCAACGTGATCTATTTGTTGTGGATATGTTCATAAACAAACCTTTCTTCCAGTGGTGATGTACAAATGATCCAAAGCTGAATTAAAAAAGAGGTTTTTGTTCACCCCTCCATATTCGCGCTCTCCTGGAATACGGTGATAAAATTCAGGTTGGCTGGGGTCAAGATGCACCTGCAAGCAAAATGTTATGAGTAATTATTGGTAATTTACATTCATTCATTTGGCAAATGATTTTATCCAAAGTATCTTACAAATAAACACTGTATTACAGGGAAAGTAAGTTAGAGCAAGTGTTGGGGTTAAGTGCATCACTCAAGTGGTTGTAGCTCATAAATCATCCATTCTTAGGTTTGATCCAACAACCTTTTGGTTACCAGCCCGTAACATCAAGCCTCGAGTTTTTAAGTGAAATTTAAAGAGGAGAGAAACCAGATCCTGGAATGGGACTCACCTTTAAGACATCTGCTCTGCCGGTTCCCAAAAATGCCACAGTGTGCTCGTTCTCCACCGCCACAGCTACAGCTGTCAGCATGTCATTTCGGGTAAAGATGGGTTTGACAGCCAGTGCGTACTCAGGTTTACTGGCTAGTGGAGACGGCAGGAACTCTGCGCCACATTTATATCCCTTCACCATGTTCTTCTGTTGGGTGAAAAGACATACCACATTCAGAAGGGTCACAAAACACCATACAACATGGAAGCAGAGTGGAAGAAACACAACATCTCACATCTCTTTTGGTCTTGCAGATGGCCTCGGTCTTGGAGATGTAGGGTGAATAAACAGTTTTTGGTTTCTCGTTCTCTAGAACTTCCCCTATGTAGCAGGACTCAATCACCTCCTCAAGCCTGGTGTTAATGCTGCTGAGCGGGTACATGCACAAGGCAGAACGGCCACCGTCCTCATCCGCGCTGAACACCGCAAACAGAACCTTATCATTGGGATTCGAAGGGATGATTTTCCTAGCCAAAACTTCTCCTGGTTTGGCCAGATATGCCACTTGGACCTTGTTGTACGTGTTCTCCTGTTGTTCAGTGCTGACAGAGCAGTTGAGCTGAAGTTCGGTGTAAGAATAATAATGATGGTCATTCTCGCACAGGCGTGCTATAAATGTGATCTTCCTGCTGTCACTGGTGCCCGGAGTGCGCGAGAACAAGAAGTATATGTAGCCATTGTCTTTGAAAGCATTGTGAAAGTCGTGGAGGTAACGCTGGACGAAAGGACTAGCTTGCACAGTGGAAGCTTCAACCATGTTCTCAAAGACATCCATTTCTCCGTGCTCCTGCAGCAATCGGGTGCTGATGAGTTTGGAACTGTCCGAGCTACCATAGCCCTTCCCCACTAGAAATACGCTGAGGTTTGCATTAGCATGAGTATCTATAAAATAAGAAATAACTCCCACTACGGTAACAGACTCCTCTGTGCTGGCTACGAATGTCTTCTCAGCTTTAGTGTCACTGTAGTACACCGGTTTGTCCACGCTGCTGAGGTTTACCAAAGAGCAGATGCCCCTGAAAAGGCTTCCACAAACGATCAAAGTGCCGTTGGCGGAGTTAACCAGTAGGAGTTTGTTGATGTTGTCCATTTCCTTTGCATCAGTGCACTGTGCAGTGATTGGTGGAGTGCATTGTGGGTTGTCGTGCCTAGGGCCTGTTACAGCACTGCTCTCCAGCTGTAGTTTATAGTTCAGCTGATAGATGTTATTAATGGCACCCAGGTAAATTCGGCCAGTTTGAGGGTCCTGAACGACACTGTTGATGACAGTATCAGACAAGAAATAATCTTGAGTATCATCACAGCAAGATGAGCCAAAACACAGCAGCAGGGACAACAAAAATGAAATACAAAAATTAGAAGTGCCACACACAGATCTCAAAATCTGGTGTTTTAAACATGCCAAGGGTAACAATCAACTAACAAATTATTTTAATAGAGCATTAAACACATCTTGACATCTACAAGACTATAAGCTACTAAACAGGATGACAAAATCAAGAGCAAAACTGTAAATCTGGTAAAAATGCTTCCATAATCGTTCTTGCCCCACTGCATGCTTGGAAAACATAAATGGTATGCCATTGCCGGAAACTGAATAAGCAAAAGTTGCACTTAGACAGGATGTGCTTGTAAACGGTTTATTAAATTATGTTGCTCACTCAATTTTTTCATTAGGAATTATTCAGAAACTAAGCAGAAATTAAATAAATAAATACATCCTTTTTTTATTATTGTCATTGAACTTGTCATTTAAATTATCATTGAACATAATTCTCTGAAATATTGTTTACATTATTGATATTTAAAATAAAATACATTACGAAATCTATACAGAATCATTCGAATTTTAAATATTGAACATTTTAAAAAGTATTTATTTAAATAATTTTGTGTATATCATTTTTTATTATCATTTATATAACCATTTTTATTAACTTTTCAGTCGACCACTAATTGAAATATTACTATTCTATTCAACTCTGTGTTTTCCAATTTCTCTCTGTTCACCTAGACAGCTTGTTTGGGCATCACACACACCCCTGATGGCCAAAAATGCTGTGTAGGCAGGCAGCTCACAGATTTTGAGATGCAGCCACACTGTAAATAGTCGATCTCTATTTTCTCAGGAGGGTCCGTACATTCATGCCAACATTCCTGTTCAAGTTTGGAAATACGATCCAAGAGCTAGAGAGAGAGAAAGAGAGAGAGCGAGAGAGAGAGAGAGACCATGAGCAGCTGATACACCGCAGCTAAAAATAATATTCCCTGTGAATTACTGTCTCTAACACCAGGCAACGGCATGAAAAGCTACTAAAGCAGAGCAATTATTTCGGTAAGTGATTATTTAATAATTATATATGACTATACTGTATATGCTAGATAAAGAGCATAATAGAGGATAGACAACGTCAGGCTGTCAATAAGCATGTGGGTGGTATACTATAATAATAATAATAACCATGAACAGCAGAGTTTTACACAAAAGTAATGAGTATGAATGAGGAGACTATTGTACTGTAGTCTATTTAATGCACTTGTCATGGGGCTTTACTTTGTAATTAATTTAATTTAACGTCAGCCAGGACTCAATATCCTCCTGAGACACAGCAATTCATTTTTTGATTTCTGTAGCACGTTTTTTGTTAATAATATCAATAAGACCATACATGACTTTGCAACACACACACACACACACACACACACACACACACACACACACACACACAAAGTAGGTTTAATGCTTAATACAATAAAGAAATGCCAATTGGTTAAGATATATATAATGCACTTTTCTCTCTGGCACAGTGTCTTCCTTCAAAGAGTGGCTTTATATTTGGGGCGAAAATGTATTGTGTTTTTTTATAACACATTGCATTTTTTTATAACTGTGAAGTTTTAAGTCCTGGAGTATCTTAAAGTTGCACTAAGTAAATGTAATAAAATTATGGCATGAAGACCCCAGTCATATCAGTAGCCTAATATAAGCTGTTTTATTTTACATGGAGGGCTGCCCCATGAGGGCCGACATGTTGTGATCACGTGACCAGCCAAACACAGTCTACTTTACTGGTAGTCCTTTTTTTCATTGGACATTTTGGTTGGGAATAAATGATTTAATATTTAATAGGCTTTCACAGCATTATATGCTAATAATATTAGCAGTTCTAACCAAAACCTTTCTTTACATGCACATATTTTTGGATAACAGTTTTTGCCAAATGAATAAATGTAAATGTAAACTTTGTTTTTCTGCCAATATAGTAATAAGTATATGTGATATCATGATTATATAACCAGGGTTATTATAGTTAACTAAAACTAAAACCATCAAACTATTTTTGTTACTTGAAATAAAATTAAAAAAATAATAAACACCTGAGGATACACAGCATGCAAGCTTCAGTCTACCAGAGTATATTCTGCACAAGCAAACATTACTGTCCGTTGTGATGTTGTAGAATGCAGCTATCCTGTATGAGAAATTAAACTTTGGTAAACTGGTAAATGAATTGGCTGAGAGGGTGCAGGCACTGTCCCTAGAGAGGGTTTGTTAATCTTGCTCTTACACTGATTGTCAGCAGAGGATCAATGTAGTTAAATACTTTGCCGGACCTCATAGTCAATAATGATTACAGGAATACTGCTTTCAGTGCTGTTAGTTTGGGCTCAAAGCTGGCATTCAGTGTGTAATCAAGTGCAATTTTTTAGATTACATTTACCTGCATTGAATGCTTTATATTCAAATCTAACGTCAAACATCGTTTTTTTAACCATGCCCAGGCTCCTTTAGCCCAGTCAGGTGACATGGCCTTGTCTTTCTGTGGGAACGACAGAGGTAGTAAGGCCTACAGCGTGGACAAAGGAGTCCTGGACAATGGCTGCTTCGTGGATGCCCTCAACCTCGTCCCTCATGTATTTGTGCTTTGCTGGGTCACCTGAGGATACACAGCATGCAAGCTTCAGTCTACCAGAGTATATTCTGCACAAGCAAACATTACTGTCCGTTGTGATGTTGTATAATGCAGCTATCCTGTATGAGAAATTAAACTTTGGTAAACTGGGAAATGAATTGGCTGAGAGGGTGCAGGCACTGTCCCTAGAGAGGGTTTGTTAATCTTGCTCTTACACTGATTGTCAGCAGAGGATCAATGTAGTTAAATACTTTGCCGGACCTCATAGTCAATAATAATTACAGGAATATTGCTTTCAGTGCTGTTAGTTTGGGCTCAAAGCTGGCATTCAGTGTGTAATCAAGTGCAATTTTTTCGATTACATTTACCTGCATTGAATGCTTTATATTCAAATCTAACGTCAAACATCGTTTTTTTAACCATGCCCAGGCTCCTTTAGCCCAGTCAGGTGACATGGCCTTGTCTTTCTGTGGGAACGACAGAGGTAGTAAGGCCTACAGTGTGGACAAAGGAGTCCTGGACAATGGCTGCTTCGTGGATGCCCTCAACCTCGTCCCTCATGTATTTCTTCTCTTCATCACCTTCCCTATCCTCTTCATTGGTGTGAATGCCCTTATCTTCTTTTCCCTCTTAAACAATCATGCACGTTTTGCAGTTGGTTACAGAGTTGTGATCCATTCAGAATATAACAGACTGCCTTTTAATTGAGAACTCTAATTTTATTTTATTGGTTTATTGGATTACAAGATAATAGGTGTGGTTAGACAGGAAATAAAATGTGTATTATGTTATATTATATTATATTATATTATATATTGAGAAATCTTATTTTATTTTTTGTTTAAATTTTTTATATTATTTATTATTTAATTTATTTATTTACTTATTTCTTTTTTGTTTTAATTAGTTATATTATTCATTATTTTATTTATTTATAATTACAGGAATATTGCTTTCAGTGCTGTTAGTTTGGGCTCAAAGCTGGCATTCAGTGTGTAATCAAGTGCAATTTTTTCGATTACATTTACCTGCATTGAATGCTTTATATTCAAATCTAACGTCAAACATCGTTTTTTTAACCATGCCCAGGCTCCTTTAGCCCAGTCAGGTGACATGGCCTTGTCTTTCTGTGGGAACGACAGAGGTAGTAAGGCCTACAGTGTGGACAAAGGAGTCCTGGACAATGGCTGCTTCGTGGATGCCCTCAACCTCGTCCCTCATGTATTTCTTCTCTTCATCACCTTCCCTATCCTCTTCATTGGTGTGAATGCCCTTATCTTCTTTTCCCTCTTAAACAATCATGCACGTTTTGCAGTTGGTTACAGAGTTGTGATCCATTCAGAATATAACAGACTGCCTTTTAATTGAGAACTCTAATTTTATTTTATTGGTTTATTGGATTACAAGATAATAGGTGTGGTTAGACAGGAAATAAAATGTGTATTATGTTATATTATATTATATTATATTATATATTGAGAAATCTTATTTTATTTTTTGTTTAAATTTTTTATATTATTTATTATTTAATTTATTTATTTACTTTTTTATTTTTTGTTTTAATTAGTTATATTATTCATTATTTTATTTATTTATTTACTTATTTATTTAGAGCCACACAACATTAGGCTTACAAAGTGGAACCCTTAAACTGAACGCTTTTTGTGTGAAGTGCGAATTTCTTTGTATAACAGTGCAGTAAATTCCTGTCAAAAATTTTATCATTTTGCAAACATTATGGGAACATTCGTTTTGAATGTTATCTGAACATTCTGGAACAACTAGTAACATATAAGAAACGTTAGATGAATTTCCAACTGAAATGTTTAAAAAAATGTTCCATGAACAATTTATAAATAACATTTTTGAGAACATTATTAATGGCTAAATAGCTTTGAATTAATCTTCTATTAATGTTATTGTAAGAATGTTAGTTCATAACTTTGAGAGAACCTCACCAGAATGTTCTGAGAACATTTCCTGTTAGCTAGCTGGGTCATGTGGTTCAGATAATGAAGTTGTAAAGAAAGCTATATTAATAAATATATTGAAATTATGGTATACACATGTATGTGTTTGTGTCCAGGTTGGGGTAGCCAGAGTTCAAAGGTGCAGATCCATCATAACACCTGGCTGCACTTTCCCGGCCACAACCTGCGCTGGATCCTCACCTTCACACTGCTGTTTGTGCACGTGTGCGAGATCGCCGAGGGAATCGTCTCCAATACGTGGGTTTCAGCACACACACACACACACGTTCAATATATTTGTGTGTTTATGATCAGTATGCATTTATGTTTATGTCTGTGTGTATGAATGGATCATTTTAGGCAGATGGAGTCCAATCACTTGCACCTCTTCATGCCAGCACTGATGGGCTTCATAGCGGCAACAACATCAGTCGTATACTATCACAATATAGAAACAGCCAATTTCCCCAAACTGCTGCTGGGTAAGTCAGTGTCCATTTCAGTATGCAAATGTGCAAATACAAATGCTGGCAGTTTATAATAAAATGTACTTTGAGTGTTGCTGTTTTACCACCTACATTATATAGCAGTTAGTAAACACTTTCAGTCTGTGTGTTGCTTGGCAACACGTAATGGTCGATTCATATTTTTGTTAGTTTCTGTCCTTGGGATTCTGTATGAACATGAGACCTAACATCAGAAATACTATTTCACAGCCTTATTTATTTACTGGATTCTGGCTTTCATCACCAAGATGATAAAGTTATGGAAGTTTGCAGAGGCGAGCTTGGGGGTGCAACAGCTCCGTTTCTGTATCACAGCTTTGCTTGTGGTGCTGTACGGCCTGCTCATGGCTGTCGAGATCAACGTTATCAGAGTCAGGGTGAGTTGATCTAGGGTCATGTGGCAAATGCATTTCTTTTATTTTCCAATTATTTTTTTATTTTACTATTTTGTTTCTATATGCCTCTAATTTGAACCACTAATTCAACGTTTTATTTTATTTTTTTCTATATTCCTTTTATTTGATCCTTTAATTAAAAGGAGTAGTCCATCCAGAAATAAAAAAATCTGTCATCATTTACTCATCCTCATGCTCATGTTGCTCCAAACCTGTACTTATTTCATTCTTCTGCACAAAAGAAGATATTCTGAAGAATGTTGGTAACCAAACAGTGTCAGTTCCCATTGACTTCCTTTGTATTTTATGTCCATATAATGAAAGTCAGTAGGAGCAAATCTACTTTTATATTCCACAGAAAAAAAGTCATACAGGTTTTGAGAAACGTGAGCATGAGGGTAAGAAAATTATGAAAGAATTTTCATTTTTGGGTGGACAATCCATGTGAGGCAGATTTTATTTTATTTTATTTTTATTTTATTATTTTACAGATTTTTATCCATCAATTGTAGACAGTTTTATTATACTAACAAAAGTCATTAACCTGCTGAAAAAAGAGTTTGGACTGGCAAGGCAATTTCCATTCTGGTTCAAGTTGGTTTGTGCTGGTTTTGATTAGCTGGATTAGCTGATAGACATATAGCCATGATTTTCACAAGCTGCTTGACCAGCATTATTTCTGGTTGACCAAGGTAGTCTGGCTGTTTAAGCAGTTAAACACAAGCAGGGTAGTTACATTCTACTAACAAACCATATGACCTGTATGTGTATGTTAAAAAAATTTCTTACCTGCAGAAGTACGTATTCTTTGCGAACCCCCAGAGGGTGAAGCCCCCAGAAGACTTGCAGGACTTGGGTGTGCGATTCCTCCAGCCATTTGTCAACCTCCTCTCCAAAGCAACATACTGGTGGATGAACCCGCTCATCATTGGAGCCCACAAGAGACCCATTGAGCTGAAGAAGATTGGAAAACTTCCAATCGCGATGAGGGCCTTGACTAACTATATGCGTCTGAAAGACTCCTATGAGGAACAGAGGGTATGTGCAGATGATCACAGGTTTAAGAGCAAATATTATAATTCATAATCTAAATGAACAATATTTTCATATTTGGTGACATACTATAGTAATGAGAAATGTCAGTTGAACAGTTTCTGTTTGCTTGTCCAATTCTGACAGCAGAAAACAGAGGACCCAGATAAATCCCCATCCATCTGGAAATCCATGTACCGGGCATTTGGGGGGTCAATACTCCTCAGCAGCACTTTCCGGTACATGGCAGACTTGCTTGGCTTTGCCGGGCCACTCTGCATCTCTGGGATTGTGGGACACCTTGATAATTCAACAGAGATTGATAGGACAAATAAGGTGTGTGTTTCATCTCATTTTATAGTGCTAAATATGGTTGTCTTGTGTGTGTTGCCATCTTTGATAGTCTGCCAATATGGTTACAAACGCTATTCATGGGACTGTGAGAATAGAAAACATTGCAAAAATGATTTTCTTACTCAGAATGATTAGATATTCTTACTGGAAAAAGATACATTTTAAGATACATTTACTTGAGCAATATGACAGAAGATAATAAGTCTTGCTTTTAAAAAAAGAGGGAGTTTTGGCTTAATATTTTGTCTTGTTTTAAGAAAGAATAAATGAAGGAGAAAAAAATCAGAAAATGAATTAATATCTTAAGTCATTTTACCTTCAAGTATATGTATCTTGATTTATGAATGTTTAGATATTTGTACTGGAAGACAAGACAGAAATACTAATTAAGAAAATCATTTTTAGAATAAACGGGCATGACTTTGGTTATTCGTTCACACAGAGAGTATTCAAGCCATGTAAGCCATTGTACAAATAAGACAATTCAAGAGTACATAAGATTGTCTATCTCAAACACATACCAGAGATATGGTAAAACAGGGAAATGGAGGAATAAAGGAAACTACACAACTAATGTAATGGAAATATATCACAGTCCCGTCACTGTCTCACAGCACTTTGATATGATCACATTTACTTTGGAACCCATTCATAATGTGCCTTGTTAAATAATTTAGGATGTTGTTCAAATAACTGTCAATTAAATGATTTGCTGCAGATATTGGTCTGCTGGTTATGCTACTAATTAGACTGTATTTATTTTTCCTGGGTGCAACATGACTGTAGAGAGTGATCTATGGTCTGATATCTGCTGTTAGAGGGAGTTTTGGCTTAATATTTTGTCCTGTTTTAAGAAAGAATAAATGAAGGAGAAAAAAATCAGAAAATTAATTAATATCTTAAGTCATTTTACCTTCAAGTATATGTATCTTGATTTATGAATGTTTAGATATTTGTACTGGAAGACAAGACAGAAATACTAATTAAGAAAATCATTTTTAGAATAAACGGGCATGACTTTGGTTATTCGTTCACACAGAGAGTGTTCAAGCCATGTAAGCCATTGTACAAATAAGACAATTCAAGAGTACATAAGATTGTCTATCTCAAACACATACCAGAGATATGGTAAAACAGGGAAATGGAGGAATAAAGGAAACTACACAACTAATGTAATGGAAATATATCACAGTCCCGTCACTGTCTCATAGCACTTTGATATGATCACATTTACTTTGGAACCCATTCATAATGTGCCTTGTTAAATAATTTAGGATGTTGCGTGAGCAACTTTACCGACACTTCTTCTAAGGGTTCAAAGGGGGCATTGCATAAGCCCTCCAGAACCACAGCCAGGTCCCATGAGGGCACCTTAGTGCGCTGTACCGGCCTCAGCCTCAGGGTGCCACGGAGGAAACGAGTGATAAGTGGGTGTCTTCCCAATGATTGACCACCCAGAAGGGCGTGATAAGCAGCTAAGGCCGCCACGAATACCTTCAGATTTGGAGGGAGATAACCCTGCGGAGAATCGCTCCTGCAGAAACTCCAGAACTGTACCAATTGGGCAGTTGACTGGGTCCTGCAGTCGCTGTCCGCACCATGAAGCCCTGGTGAGTATAAGAGACTTGTTTCAAAAACTTTAAAAGATCTTTCCAGTCCCAATGTTTTGAACGGCAGTCTATGTGTTATGTATTTTATAACATATTATTATAATTTATAATTAAAATAAATAATTTTTAAGTGTGGCTTAAATCCAAATACGTTTTGGGGCCACTGTATAAATGTGTGTGACAAAATGAAGCCAGACGTGCGAACAGAAGTGCATATCTGTGTGACATGGAAAACTCCCCACTCACATCACACACACACACACACACACACACACACGTTGCTGCCAGCAACACTCTGTTTAAGTGACTCCTTTTTATTTTAGTGTGTGTGTGTGTGTGTGTGCTTGTGTATGACATCAGTGAGGGCTGAAATGCCGAAGTGTTTTTAAGTATTATGCGTGTGTGTTCATACTCTGTTTATTTCCTGTCAGACAGCGAACATGACTTTTGGGGTGTACTTCATGTCTTCCACTGAGCTGCTGCAGAATACGTCTGTTCTGGCGGTTCTGCTGTTCCTGGCACTCGTGCTGCAGCGAACATTCCTGCAGGCCTCCTACTATGTCACGATAGAAACCGGCATTAACCTGCGTGGGGCGCTGCTTGTAAGTTTACTGGAAGTCAAACATGGAGTGAATTATCACACAAAATTTTATTTCATCAGTCTGCACTACTCACTTCAAGTTGTGTGGTATAATACAAAATATTATATAAGACAAATTCTTACCTTAGTAGGAAAGTTAAGTTGCTCTATTCTATTCTATTCGTCCTGTTTGATTCTATTCTACTCTACTTTGTCCCATATTATGTCTGTTTTATTCTATTCTGCATAATTCTGTTCATTTCAATTAAGTTTCTAATTATGTTAATTTATTCCATTTGGGTTTGTTCCATTATTATCTGCTTTGTCAAATTCTATTCTATTCTTTCTACTCAATTCTATTAAATTCTGTTTGATTCAGTTATGCTTTATTCTGTTTGGGTCTGTTCTGATATTATCTGCTTTTTTCCTATTCTATTCTATTATGTCAGTGTTGTTATTGTAACCTAAAACTAAAACTATTAAATGTTTTTTGTTAATTGAAATGAAGCTGAAAAAAAGTGTAAATATTAGATGAAGAACTTATAAAATTTAAATGAAGTACTTAAAGGGGTCATATGATGCTTTTTTAAAGATCAGTATTTTGGTGTAACAGAATATGTTGACATGCTTTAATGTTAAAAAAACACATTACTTTTCAAATACTGTAAATTATTGTAGGTCCTCTATGCCCCGCCTCTCTCAAACACGTTGTTTTCTACAAAGTCCCTCCTTCCGACAAGCGCAGTCTGCTCTGATTGGCCAGCTGACCCAGTGCATTGTGATTGGCCGAACACCGCAAGCACTCGTCGGAAATGTAACGCCCCTTACCATAATCGCAAGCTTCATCTTTCAAAATAAATGTAAAGACAGTAAATAATGTCATTAGTTTTACCATCAGTTAAAGCCCGAAAGGGGAGCAGAGTCACGTGACAGACACAGTGATGAAGCTGGTATGTGTTTGCAGTACACAAGCCACGGTTAAAACAGCTGACTCCACTGTGATGTGAACCCTGTCTCTCTCTCTCTCTCTCTCTCATAAGGCCAAATAAAGTGCCTTTGCTTTCGCCTAGAAACACACAGCGTCTCCCTGACATGGCTGCTTCAACACTAACTGCGGTTACTGAAACCACGCCTTCTTTCTTTGTGTGAACATTTGGGCGGCATTACGCAAATATTTCCACATAGTGAGGTAGATATGTGGGGGCGTGTTAGAGCGAGCCGTTTTAGGGGGGCGTGGCAGAGTCTTAACTTTTATAAAGAATATCTCTTTGGTTTTGAGACTTTAGTCTTTGCAACTTCAGGGATCTTATCTATGCACAATCAGCTTGTAACACTCCAAAGAGAAAGGAGAACTTGAAATCGCATCATATGACCCCTTTAATTAAATTAAACTAAATAGAATTATTTAAGAGAAAATAACAAAATTTACTAAAACTAAAATTTAATGAAATATAAAAATAATTAATTAATTAATAATGTAATTATATTTAGAATTAGTTCAAAATATTAGGAAATACTATAGTGTTATATAAATATTACCACAATAACGCTGTTGATTGTTACAATGTTCTATTTGGTCTGTTCTGTTATGATCTGATTTGTCATATTGCATTGTATTCTATTTTAGTCTAGTCTTCTTTTCATCAAAGTTAGCATTAACGTTTTTGTGTTTTGAGAACATGTGTTGGTTCTCGTCCTCTAGGCAATGATCTACAATAAAATTCTGCGTCTCTCCACTTCAAACATGTCCATGGGAGAGATGACCCTCGGCCAGATCAACAATCTCGTAGCCATAGAAACCAATCAGCTCATGTGGTTTCTCTTCTTATGCCCCAATCTGTGGGCCATGCCAGTTCAGGTATGTCATAGCAAAAACATGCCTGCATTTGTGAAAACACAAAATCATTGGTGACCTTAAGCAAAACATAACTTATTTCTGTTCATAGATCATTATGGGAGTTATCCTGCTATATTATTTGTTGGGTAACAGTGCGTTGATTGGGGCCGGCGTCATTTTGCTACTGGCCCCGGTTCAGTACCTCATCGCTACCAAGTTGGCAGACACACAAAAGAGCACGCTGGTGAGCTTTACTTACACCTTTGTGAATGTGCATGTGCATGTTGTCAACACACCATCAAGTTCATGTTTGTGACTTCTAAATATTTTCTCAGGACTACTCAACAGACCGTCTTAAAAAGACGACAGAGATCCTGAAGGGAATAAAGCTGCTGAAGCTCTACGCCTGGGATAACATCTTCTGTGACCGTGTAGAAGAGACCAGAGAAAAAGAGCTGACTAGTCTCAAGACTTTCGCCCTCTACACATCAATGTCCAGTATGAGAGGCTCCTCCCTCCATCACATGCCCCGCCCACATACATAAACCCTTCCCCTTGCCATTGCCCTGCCCCCAACCCATATTCTCATTTGCTAAACTTTTTGCAATCAAGCCTATTTGGTTCTAATAGCTGATAGTTTGTATTCACTGTTTAGTTTTCACATCTATTGGAAAATAAATGCCGTGTCTCTTTATCTCCACAGTATTTATGAATGCTGCCATCCCCATTGCTGCAGTGTTGGCGGTAAGAGATGCATCATGAAGGCTTTGATTAGTTGTAGTTTGTCCACCATGTAGAGCATACATTCTCTTCTTGTTCTTGTAGACCTTTGTCACACACGCCTATGTTGAAGAGGTCAGGCTCAGTCCAGCCAAGGCATTTGCCTCTTTGGCTCTATTCCACATCCTGGTCACTCCACTCTTCCTGTTATCCACGGTGGTCAGGTTTGCCGTTAAGGCCCTTGTCAGGTATGTCACTAAATCAAACAAGTTATCAAATCCAACATTACTTCATAATATTGGCTTTCCTGGAAGGATCTGATCATCTGGTTGATGTCCGCAGTGTACAGAAGCTCAGCGAGTTCCTACAAAGCGATGAGATTGGAGATGATAGCTGGAGAAACACAGAAATGTCCATGTCTCTAGAGGTCGGCAAGAAATACAAATACCATGGGGATGTGAGTGCTCACACACGAATTTGCACCTTAAAGGTGCGGTCACATTTACAGTTGCTGGTGAATTTTCGTGCACAAAATCCAGTAAGGTGGGCGAAAGGTTTCCACGCAGATTTTGCAACAGGTTCATATTGGATATGTGAATTTGCTGTGTTGACCAACAGAAAGCTGCTTGGTTTGTCAATATTGTAGCTTCTGGACCTATTATCCCCACAAAATTTCGCTATGTGACTGCATCTTAAGACATTTCTTAATACTCAAGCTATTCCAAGCCTTGACGTTTAGCAGAGCTTTATGAGGAATGAGGAGCATTTCAGTAAGTAAGATGCTCTTAGAGGAACTGTTGCTGATATAGTCAATTTGGGTGATATGGGACACCTAAACTAGTTGGGATGCCATGTGATAATCTCATTTTTATATTCTTTAGTTTTCTGAAAAACATTCCATAATATATTTTGTGCTTTTTGTGAAGTTTAAAAATGGATGGAATGTTCTTGGATCAGTTTTAGGGGAGAAATAGTATATGTTGATTAACTGGGACTTTTCTTGCTCTGTAACTGAACAAGAGAAACAAATTAATATTAATGTTAATGCATTATCTCACTGGAAATTTTTGAAATTTAATTGCATAATTTAAAGGGGTCATATGATGCGATTTAAATTTTTGCTTTCTCTTTGAAGTGTTACAAGCTCTTGGTGCATAAAGAAGAAGACGATTCAAACGCGAGTTTTGAGCAGTGTAGAGTAGCGTTTGTAGTTTGTCATTTCTCCGATCACAAATGCAGACGTGGTTTATGTTTACGTGGCGCGATGCAATGCAACGCATAAAAAGACAGTATAAGTCATTATAATCAGTAATTATGTCCCCACTGGATGCAACAAATGCTTAGTTTATAATGGGTTTTAATGTTTTTGTCTCGACGCTCCGGCAAACAAAAAAGGGGGATTTTAATTGAGATAAACTTGACGTCATAACACTCTAAATGACCTCCAATAACAGCAAACATGAGACTCCACACGGTCATGTCTCTAGAGACAACTATCCCACGTTTAGGGGGCTGAAACGGGAGCTGGTCATTCCTGAGCCAGCATAGCTGAGATCTCATAAACGTGTTAGAGAAGCTCCTCTCTCTGGTCAGTGTAGGGGCCCTTAGCTGTTCTCTGACAGAGGGACAAATATATGACAGGACCGTCCCCAGAGAGGAGCAGAGCTGGAGCAAGGGGTGAGGAAAGGGAGGGAACGAGAGAGTGAGGTTGAGGATGGAAATGTATACTGTGACAGGAAGAAGGGGGTTCCAGGGGAGGAAATAGTGCTAAGCTGGGAAAATCGCTTGGCTAGATGCAAGCGGGAACTCATGTTCCTTGTTTTAGGACTTCACAGCAGCTTTTGAGTGTCATGTGATGTTTGTTTGCTGATCCAAAATGACAGTTCTGTCATTATGTTTTTAAAAACCCATGTGCTATTATTTTTTCCCTGGAACACAGAAGTAGAAATGTGAGCTGCTCCATCATTTTGAGTTGTTTTGATATAGAAAACACGTTTTGAGATTTCTAATTATTTAATTATTATGTTTCTTCTACAAACCATCCTCAAGGTATAATCATGTAAATAGCAGCTTGATAAAATCTTATTTTTTTAAGAAATTGGAAATGATTTCAAGTGATTTTCAGGATTTTTTTCTGGAGGGAATTAGGAGAATTATTCATTAGATTTTTTTCTTGTATAAGTTTACAAGACATAAATAATAGGTTAAGTAAAAATATTATTATTTAATTTCATTATTTAAAATATTAAAATATTTAATATATTTATATTACAGTGTATATATTTAACAATATATTTACAGTTTTAGCAATATGCTTTATTATAGCAATATAAGTTTCTGCCGATCAGTCACACTATATATTAAATGACTAAATATTATACAAATATTAAATATAAAAAAAGAAAATATAAAAAAATAATTATTAATAATGTATGTAATTATTTATATTAAAGTGCATATATTTACAATTTTAGGGATTTTTCTGGCAATGCCTCACCACATATTAATTAGTTTGCATGATAGGACTAGGTGTTATGATCCCAATATCAATAAAAAATTTAAATATTATTAAAAATGCTTATATTAAATATAAAGAGAATATAAGATATAAAAATGTAATTATGAATAATTTATATAATTAATCATTTATATCAGTGCATATATTTAATAATATATTTACAGTTGTAGCTATATGTTTATTATAGTGATATGAGTTTCTGGTGATCTGTCACACCTCATTAAAGAGCATTAAAATGACATATATTGTTTGAATATTATAATAAAATTGACAATTTAAAAGTTGATGCCTTGTTTTATCAAAGATAAAACATGAAACTGTCAGTTTTTTTTCTTTGCTTTTAATAATGTTTATCCTCATACTGCCCTTTTTCATCCAAAATTATACAATGTCACAATATTGCAAGAATCTTTTCTATAAAATTAGAGTTTGTAGTGATCTGAAGCTGTCAAACTCCTAAAAGGACGATCAAAAAAATTTATTATTTCTTTTAATTTTTCCTTAATCTCTCTTTTTGTCTTTATCATTTTAGACTAAAGCTATCAACAGGAAGGGCCGTTATCGTATGGATAACTACGAGCAGCCCACGCGCAGGCAGCTGCGGCCCACAGAGACCGAAGATGTCGCCGTACAGGTCAGACGTCACTATCCTCAGCAGAGACTCCATCAGCACTGATTCTCAGACGCTTCTCGCTCACAGAGCATGTGCTAAAGTTCATTAAGACAACTCAGGATCTGCATGTTCTCATCCAGATGCCAGTAACCTTTAAGTCACGGTCAATAGGTTGTTTTACTCCTACTGTGCTGGAGGAAATGTTTGAAGGCCATTTTTTAACACACACAGATCTTTGTTTATTTTTTTATGGGGGGTTGAGCATGTTCACTCCTCTCTTAGTTTTTTTTAAACTCTCCATATGGGGTTTGTGATAGTTTCTCAGACATAGTGGTTTGGGTTCAGCTTCCCTCTGAGTGCACTTTGGGATTCTCATGAGAAGAAAAACTGGGACTAAAATTCTGAAAGGCATTAATTTATGTGTGTTTTTTTGGGGGGGGTTTCGGTCCCCCGAGGGTCCACTTCCTTCGCCATCCCTCTATACTAGGGGTGGGAATTGTAAATAATTGAATGGTCCTGGTTGTGATTCTGATTCTGCTTAATGATTCACATACCTCAATGATTCCATTAATGATACTTTTTTATAACTTTGAAGCACAAAGAATGTAGAATGGACTGGAAAACACAATAATAACTACAATAGTAACTAAATAATAAAATAAAATGAAATATTCACATTTCAAAGCTGATTGATGATGTTTATACATGGCGTCTGTCATGACAACTTCTAAGTCTAAAGTTGTTCTGATGCATATATTGCAAAAACCATTCCGATTTTGGAATCATTTGGTTAATGGTTATGGAATCATTTAATTACATTATTATTTTTTGTTAAAAATGCAACTAGTTCTGGAAGACAAAAGTCTCTTATCTAATGAGTCTAGTGGCTGAACACATAAAAACACACGTCCTCATGGACTCTCCCACAGTGACATCCGCTCACTGTGTTATGAATATGGCCTAATCTACTCTGACATTTACGCTCCTTCACTTTAGTCATTCTGAACCATTACTGTCATTTTACCCTCTTTCCCTGCTCTCTTGTTCTCACAGATGTGTTTGATTGTTTAGCGTTCTCCCTTTTCCCAGTATTCAGTTCTGGCCTACTGTACTGCTCTGATGGATGGGAGTGTTATCATTATTGTAAATAAACATTTGGAAAATAGAATTCAGAACACATCCGGAAGATGTAAGCATGGCAGAAGCAGCTTGTATGGACAGAGATGAAACGATCATATCACGTGCATTCTGCTTTATGCTGGTTTGTTTCCATCATTCTAAACCCCTTGGTTTTTGTTTGTATTGGTGAATGTCTCATTCAGGTGAATGATGGCTTCTTCACATGGGGAAGCAACTTGTCGACGCTGTCGGACATCAACATCCGAATTCCTACAGGTACACACTGCTTACTAGTAATTAACTATTTGATGATAAAAGATTTGTCTTATTCGTTCATGCATTCATTCATTTACTCATTCGTTTTTTTTGTTTAATACTCTTGATATCAAGAGTGCTTGTTATAATTTATAATAAATAATCTGTAATAAATAACCTTATATACTAAGAGTTTTTTTTATTTATAGACAATCTGCAAATAAAATATATAATTAATCTTAGATATCTTAGAATGTTCTTGTTGTTTATTTATTTATTTAATATTAAATACAATAAATAAATACCCTTCATATCAAGAGTGCTTGTTGTTTATTTATAGTAAATAAGCTGTAACTATAATACATATCCTAATATACTAAGAGGTTTTTATTCATTTATTTAGATAATCTGTATAATAAATAAATAATTTAAGATATCAAGAGTTCTTGTTCATTTATTTAAAAGCAATCAGACTTAAAGTTTTTTTTTCATACTTAGTTGAAAGTTTAATCATTTGCTTATTTATCTACAATACATATCATTAAAGACCACAATGTTATACAAATGCACCAGAATTACCCAAAATGGCAAATTTTTATTGGCCGGTTGATGTTGACAAGAAAGTGCCATGCACCAAAAAAATAATAATAATAAATTAAAAAGCTGAAAATATGAATTCTTAATAGCTATTCTCTTGGTTTAGGTGTACTGTTCTGGTTTAGTGGTTTGACAGCCTCATTAAATTAGTAAGCTGAACACTAACTAGCTGTTGCCAACTAAAGGGATTGGCAAAACTGCTGCCTGCTGTAGTCTTTCCCCTGTTCTGCTGATAGTGAACATCAATAAAACCTGTCCATAGGGGCAAAACCTGTTCATATAAAATTATGATTAACCTTCACCTGGTTTCCCTCTTCAGGTCAGCTGACCATGATTGTGGGCCAGGTGGGTTGTGGTAAATCATCCCTGTTACTGGCCATGCTGGGGGAGATGCAGACAACCAGTGGGAAAGTCTACTGGAGCAAGTGAGAATTGACACATTTGCCTACATACTATATTTTGATGTTGATGAACATTTATGGAGCTTGTGATTTGCATTAAAAATCAAAGGGACCAAAACTCCCCCTGTAGTCGCTTGACATCTAAAGCAGTTCAGTGTTTGCGTTGATGTAGCAGAAAACTGGGGAGTACATCTGCATGTCAGATCCATCAGATGCTAATCAAAGTCTTCATCTGAACAAACACACATGCACATAAATAGCCCACTGTCCACTGCATCCGCTATTATTCTGATGTATGTACCACTGTGTGCATACATAGTCTATGTGTGTGAGGGCCGTCTTACTCCTTCTGTTTGTGTGTGTTTGTGTGCGTGTGTGTCTTACTCCATTCATTACTCATTACACTGCTCTCTGATTTCTTCTCTCTTTTTCTCCCACATGCCATTCTGTCGTCTGTTATCAGCACACAAGGGAAATGCTTTTCTTTTTGTGAATCTCTCCATTTCCATGCTGGAGATGGTCTCTGATTAGCATTTGTACGCAAAGCCAAGCAGATCTACATGGTTTCTATAATCCATCGGTTATAGAAAGTCCAAGTCCTTCAAATGTATATACAGTGGCTCCAAAATACTGTTTACTTGAGTCACATTTGAAAATGTTAACTGCGTTAGATAACATACTAAACCATCTAAATGGTTTGTCATTTGTTGTCTTTTTTCAAAAAAATTGTTTTTTTTTGGTCCAAATATAATTTTTGTTGGATAAAATAGATGGTACTAGTGCAGTGGTTTTCAATCAAGAGGCTAGAACTCTGTGGGGGCCACATGATGAAAAAATTTAAATCTAAGTTTTAAATAAAATGCTAAAACACATACAAAAAAATCAGGATGTAAACTTAAATCTGTTATTTACTCACCTCACTCATGTTGTTCCATAATTTTTTTTACATTTATTTCTTCTGGGGAACACAAAAGATGATACATTTGTAAATAAAACAAAGATTATCATAGTATGTTTCATACAAAAAAAAAAGTCTTTCTACTTTTCTAAATTTCACATAGCAATTTCTAAGTGAAAAATGTTTCAAATTAAATCCTATATCACATTTTTTCACTGTATTTCACTAAAAGTGTTTAGTGTTTTTTGTACATGCAATGAAAGTGGGCCCAGTGTAGCTTTGGTGTAATTTCATTGTATGGACAAAAACCATTGAGTGTCCAAATACTTTTCGGGGCCACTGTAATTAGTTCATATTTGCATTCAGTTCACATTAATAAGGACAAAAACTAATTTAAGACAGTTTGCAATATTGAGTTGAACTGTGTTTTGATACAAGTCATAAATTCAGTCTCAGTTTCTCAGGCACTACTGTCTTTGCGAACAGTGCATTGAATGTTGGTCTGCGTTTTCCAGTGTCAAGTTCTCTAATGACAATGACATTACTCTTCAGCTAAAATATAAAGCTAATTATATATCACTAAACCAGTTTCTGGAGAGCATGAATAGCTCAAACTATCACTCTTCACCTCATGAGGAGAGTATGTCATTGTTCTTACAGAACGGCACGCATCCTGATGCACTCACTAACTCTGGTCACTTGTGTGTGTGTGTGTGTGTGTGTGTGTGTGTTTCTAAGCCCTCTTCACCAATGGTGTGCTCAATCAGGCTGCCTGATTATGAGATACTCTTCGATGGGAGCATAAGGTATTTCACCGGGGGTCTTCACATGCTTACATGCTACACAGCCACACAGTGACCTATAAACCAACACTGAGGACATTTTGTAACATGTAGTGACTCCAAAAATGCCCAAAAGTGGATTTTCAAATGTAGATTGCCTGTTATGGTTCCAACAAGATTACTGGCTTGCTAGCAGCTAACTAGAACCATTTCGAGATATTATTGTGCTGTTCCGGACTATAACGTGTTGTAATGTACCTGACTTGCAGCGGGCACGTTACCGGCCTGTCTCACGAAGAACCGAGGTACCCTTTTGCGAACCCTTTCAGCAGATGTGGCATCACCCCCTCCCCCCACCCCATGCATTCATCTACCAATACATTTTATCCCTTTACATTTATCTGGCTTCGATATAATGGGTCGTGTTCTTTGTTTTTGTGAGATGTGCAGTGCAAAGTGTATGAAAATGCTGGGAGTCTTCACTTCTCTTGGACACACTGGGGGTTTTTTGTACAGATATTGATTTCAAACAAAATTTGGTTTTGTTACAGTCAGTCCCCTCCAATGGAAAGCAAAACAGACAAGAGGAGGTCGTCCTCAATATCATGAGGTTTATCGTTGGTTTTGTAGCCATTAAAACTGTGTTCGATTTCAGCTCCACAAGTGGTGCCAAAAATGAATGTTACCAAACAGGTTTGGAAACTCACGCCATTGGTTGAGCCAGAACTTGCCATGTTGGGCCAACATTAAGTCAAATTTTTTGCAGAATTTAACCTAGAAATGGCTTACTTACAGCGGTCTCTGAATAAGAAAGGACAGGAGAAAATGTTGTAAAGACACACATCAGCTCTTACAGTGAAGGGCTCCCTGCATTTCTTTAATGTGTAGCGTTAATCTAATCATTAACAAGGTTTTTTTTTCTCCTTCATTTCATATCAGAACCACTAGTGTTTGGTGTGATGGCAAGCTGAGTGTGTTTTTCCACATTTACAGTTTATCAACTGTTTCCTTTTTCCCCTGTTTCTCATCCTGTCATGGCTCAGTAAAAACAGGTACTCTGTGGCCTATGCAGCGCAGAAGTCATGGCTGCTAAATGCCACTGTAGAGGAAAACATCACATTTGGAAGTCCTTTCAATAAACAGAGGTGAGGTAAAAAAGATCTCAAACTTCACTGTAGAAAATGCTATAATTTTAGAACGTCTTTGTTTGTCATCTATTTAATTTGTCACAATTATTTGTCATTTATGTCATCTGTCAACTTTAATTTCAAATTTTTAAAGTCAACATAAAATCAAAATTGACCCTATTTATTTTAAGGCATAATTCCTTATGCAATTTATGCATATTCCTGGTCTTATTGTGAATGATTCACTGGTGCACTTTTTTTTTTTCAAAATGACCCCCAAAATTGTCCTTGTAATCAATAATCACGTTTTCGTTGTTTTCGTCATTAGAATATTTGTTTTAAGTTGTGCATGACACAAAGTTCCCCTAACATTTCCTTAAACTTTCTGCATTCATGCTCTAATGTTACATAACTGTTTTGGATAAAATGGATAAAATCAAGTCCTATTGTTAATTTTTTTCATCACTACCCCTTTTCACTCAGGAACATACACCTAGTACTTCAGAGCTTAACTGTAGAACATGCCATTATATTAGAACAGCATTTTTCCTTTTTTGACTTGATTTTATGAGTTTCAATTTGAATTTGTTCGTCATAAAGCCAACATAATATAAAAACTGTCATTATTCACTTTCTTAAAGCATGTTCCTGCATTGTGACAACTGATCGGTGCACATTTTTTTCTTTAAAAAAAAGGACATTGTATCATTAATCAAAATAATAACTTGAATTTATGCCGCTTAGCCCATATGAGATCATTAATTAATTAATTTATATATTTATTTGACTCAATAGAATATGTTTTAGGTTGTGCATGACAGTTCAGCTTACATTCCTTTAACCTTTCTGCAATGTTTTATAATTTTTTGGCATTCTGTTAGAGGCCTAGATCCAGGCCTATTCTTTTTTTTCTCATTGAATATACCTTTTTGCTTGAAATATGGCATATTGTGGAAATAAAATTGGGTGTCTGGAGACTGCATTGACTAAGGTCAAAATGATTGAAAAAGTGCTGTGAACTTGTCATTGCGGATTATAGCTTTAACACCACTTTGATTGTAAATCAGTCAGCACTTACACTGATTTTTTTTTTACAGCGTTCAAGGCTAGATCTCAACTATAATAAAACTGTCTGTGGAAACTTCGGGTCATGACATTGTTCATTTTTACTCCCTGGAGAGCTTATGTCTTCAAGAGATCCTAGCCTTTGGTTTTTGAGATAACATTCTTATATTTTTAAACTCTAAATATGCTGAACAGATACAAAGCGGTGATTGATGCCTGCTCGCTTCAACCAGATATCGACCTCCTTCCTTTTGGAGACCAGACTGAAATCGGAGAACGGGTAAGACAGGACTGTGCACTGTGTCTGGGCTTGAGACCAGCTCTCTGACCTCAGCTGCTGTGATACTAATCAAATAAAGAGCTGTTATTGAGACTACCATGACTTTTACGTTATGTCATCAGAATCAAAAGGGTTTCATTGGTGTTTGCGTGTTGTAATCCTGCAGGGTATTAATCTCAGTGGTGGTCAGCGACAACGGATCTGTGTGGCCAGAGCTCTATATCAGAACACCAACATTGTTTTCTTGGTAGGAACCAACTTTTCCAATACAGATAACTTCATGATAGTGTCTTACCCTCCACCCTCTACAAGTGATATACCACACGTTTGAGTCTTATGAATGACCACAGTTTTAATTAAATTTTAGAGGTCTTCCCAGAAGAGATTTCTTAACTGACACATGATAGCACAGGGTAAGTTGTGGCAGTGATAGCAGAAAACAGTGATGTGTAAGGGCTGTTATTGGATTATTGTACATAACTACACACCCTTCTGGACAGGATCATGAATTCACCTCATTCCAATTACCATTGCTTGGAGTGACGTTATGTCTGACATCCTAGAAAGTCAATGGGGTTGATTCAGTGTCTTTCCGGGTCGGTCAAGAAGCGATTTAAGCACATTTAAAGTGCATTTCTATTGAAATAGTTATTCTCTACAGTTGAACAGTTTTCTGAATTGAAATGGTAATTTTTTTTGTATTTACACTCTTAAAAATAAAGGTTCTTTATTGGCATCTATGGTACCATTGAGAACCTTTAACATCCGTTGCACAAAAAAGCTTCTTTATAGTTAAAAAGATTATTCTTTAGATGTTCTTGGCACAAAAAAAAATGGTTCTTTTAAGTAGGGTCACCCTAGTTTTGGGTTTGCTTACCTGTAGGATGACCCATTCTCTGCCCTGGACATCCACCTCAGTGATCATCTGATGCAGGAGGGCATACTGAAGTTCCTTCAGGATGACAAACGGACAGTGGTCTTGGTCACTCATAAGCTGCAGTACCTCATCCATGCTGACTGGGTAACTACCTGGGGTTTCTTTGACATTTTGAGGCTGGTTCTTCATGATACTCTGAAAAAGGGAACGTTTTGAGTAATTCAAGATACATTACTTGAAAATAATCAAAACCAAATGGCTTTAGACTTTGTCTTACCTTCACTGTGTGGTAGATAATAGCCATGAAGGACGGTTCATTGCTGAGAGAGGGGACCTTAAAGGATATCCAGACTCATGATGTGGAACTCTATGAGCACTGGAAGACCCTGATGAACAGACAAGACCAGGAGCTTGAAAAGGTCTTTCTGCTTTAAATCCCAGCTCATCTTTCAAGTTTTTTACACTTGCCAACTCTTGAATAGTTACAGAGAAAAATCATATGTCATGCAATTTTTTATAAAATCTGTTAACTCTGACTGCCCAAAATCTATAGACTGGCTATGACTGGCTTATGACTTAACAGTTTTGAAGAAAGATTTGAAAAAAGGTTTCTGTTGCTTTGTTTTAGGAGACTGAAATGGAGAGTCAGACCACTCTGGAGAGGAAGACTTTGAGGAGAGCGTTCTATTCCAGAGAGGCAAAGAACCAGATTGACGATGAGGATGAAGGTAATTGTCCATCAACATTTCAGCACTACATTTCCTCTTTTTTATTACTTGTAAAAGCATCTTGGACATCTCTATTTCATAGAGGAGGAGGTGGAGGAGGATGACGATGACAACATGTCCACCACCACCAGCCGCCGTTCTAAGATCCCATGGAAGATGTGCTGCCGTTACCTTTCCTCAGGTGGCTTCCTCATGGTCTTCCTGATGGTGTCGTCCAAGCTGGCCAAGCACTCGGTTATGGTGGCCATCGACTATTGGCTAGCAGCTTGGACGTCCTCAAACCAAAGTCTCGCCGATCCATTTGTCAATGCAACCAATTACACAAAGAATGATGACACACAGATCGCTGAGGTGATAAGTCACTGCTGTCTCCTCTTTCAAATGTTGTCTTTAGTATTGTACATTATAGTTATACTGAAGTGGAGCTCTTTGGGGGTTTTACAGCATCGCTCCTACGTGCCAGTGTTTATTATCCTGTGTGGAGCTGCGATAGCACTTTGCCTCATCACTTCCCTAACCGTGGAGTTTCTAGGAGTGGCTGCAGCTACAAACCTCCATCACAACCTCCTCAACAAGATCATTCACGCTCCCATCAGGTACTTACACATTATTTTGAAACCTACATTTATTTGAAAGTCGAGGAGAAGACAATGGGATATCAGTTCAACCAGGAACATCATTATAAAATGTTCTTTTGTATCATCGTTAGATTCTTTGATGTCACCCCACTCGGTCAAATCCTGAACCGTTTCTCAGCGGACACCAACATCATCGATCAGGTGAGAGAAAGGCCTGTTTGATTCAAGTGTCAAGTACATCGCTTTCATTTTAAGTCCACTGAGATGAGCAGCCTTGGGTGTTCACACAAATATGTGACCTCAGTGCTGCAGTAGTCAACATTATCGTATTAATGAGATGAAGAATGTGGCGTATGTGTGCAACTTTTTCGTTCTCTCTCCACAGCACATTCCCCAGACACTAGAGTCTCTCACTCGCTCCACTCTGCTATGTCTCTCAGCAATTGGAGTCATTGCTTTTGTCACCCCTTCTTTCCTCATTGCACTGGTGCCCCTTGCTGTGGCTTTTTACTTCATTCAGAAGTACTTCCGGGTTGCTTCCAAGTAAGTCGTTCACTGAAAGGCGAAAATGCACTCTTTGGCTAAACGTGATTCAATTATGGATTTCACACATTGGAAATATGTTATCTCTATCAAGTACTTTGTATAGGATTAACTTAACTGAATTAAGTAAGCCCAGCTTAATTTATACATGTCAAAATAACTTAACTGAATTAAGTTAATGGTTTTTTTTTTTTTTACTTCATAATGTTTAATAAAAATGTCATATCTTGATCTTCTGGTGAAAATGACAGACTTCCCTCTGGTGACGTACACCGGACTTCTCCAATCAATTAGTTTGCTTAAATCAAATCTTGCTTACAATCGACTGTAAGCCAGCATTCATTTTTGAGTGCAATGTCCAATCAACAAATGATAAAAAGAATCAAGTTGCCGCTTTTTTTTTCTTTTTTGATAATCTGTTACACTCAGATGTATACCACAAGAAAAGGTCTTTCAAGTCAAGTCAAGTCACTTTTATTTCTATAGTGCTTTATACAATACAGATCGTCAAAGTAGCCTCTCAGAGATAAACAAGAAAATAGTATAATCAATTGTGACCCTGGACCACAAAACCAGTAATAAGGGTCAATTTTTCGAAATTGAGATTTATAAAGCACATGAAAGCTGAATAAATAATTTGAAAATCTGGAATCTGAGGGTGCAAAAAAATCTAAATATTGAGAAAATCGCCTTTAAATTTGTCCAAATGAAGTTCTTAGCAATGCATATTACTAATCAAAAATTAAATTTTAATATATTTACAGTAGGAAATTGACAAAATATCTTCATGTTACATGATCTTTACTTAATAGCCTAACTATTTTTGGCATAAAAGAAAAAGCAATAATTTTAACCCATACAATGTTTTTTTGGCTATTGCTACAAATATACCCCAGCGACTTAAGACTGATTTTGTGGTCCAGGGTCACAATTATGGAAACTCAACTATTGAGACAATTCTGCTCTAAAGCAGCTCTAAAAGATAAGTAGTCTCATTTCACTACTGAAAATAATACTGAAAACAAGTCAGAATCAAATCCTTTAAAGTCAGCTATGATTTTTTAAATGACATTTTTACTTCCAGAACCATACTAAACTCTATTTACTCTTTCTCTGTGTCTGTTGCTGTCGTTTTCTTTTTCTCCTTCAGAGATCTGCAAGATCTTGATGACTCCACTCAGCTGCCTCTTCTCTGTCATTTCTCTGAGACTGCAGAGGGCCTCACCACCATTCGAGCATTCAGGTCAGTGAATTGTGGGTTTTCCGAATGCACGTGGCTGTTTGCATGAACCACACTTTCTCTTTCTCTCTGTTTTTCAAGACTGGATGCAGAACTAAGCAGTTGCATATGAGTGAGAACAGAATTAAATGTGTCTTTATGATGCAAAGCCTACTGTGTACAATATCAGCCATGCAGAATTGATGCAGTCTCAGTGGCTCCAGGCCATTTCTTATAAACACATTGTGCTTATTCACGCATCCTTGACTTAAAGTAATCCAGCAATAAACATTAAAAGATTAAGCTTTCATCTCCTCTGTTAAGTCTCCAGAGTGTTTACTTGAATGAATTGAACGCCCTCATCCTTCACTGCTGTGTTAGCTCTAGTCGGTCATGGTTCTGTATCACATACTAAATGGTTTTGACACAAAGTAAAAGGTCTCTGTTTCCAGGCACGAGGCTCGTTTTAAGCAGCGGATGTTGGAGCTAACGGACACCAACGACACAGCCTACCTGTTTCTCTCTGCTGCCAACCGGTGGCTGGAGGTCAGAACTGTGAGTAAAGTTGAGTTCCCTTTCATGGGAACTTCGAACTGCGTCCTCTAGGGGTCGCTATGGGGAACGCCTCGTCGTGACCCGTGTCTGAAGCATACATTGAAAAAAAACACCAACTCGTTGGCCGGCGACAGCCATGACGTCACTACCGGTGCGACTCCAGTATAAATCGGCGCCGGGAGCTACACATCATTCACTTCTTCGTCTGAAGCTTGCGTCCGCAGCATGGCAAGAAACCTAGAGGACGCAGTGTCTCGTTCCCTACTCAGGGAACCATGGTTACATAAGTAACCTGAGACGTTTTAATGGATTTCAGAGGTGGTGGATCTGAAGAAAGAAATATTAGGGTCAAAAGTACTTGCACTTTCTTACCAAAACGATACTGTAGTATAGGTAGTAAAGAAATCATCTGACTTTCAAATGCAATGTTAATATAAAGAATAGTATATGTAATGTTCAAAATTACAATCTTGCTGATCTATTAATTATAATTATATAAATCAATAAATAACATTCAGTGAAAGTAAACACAAGAAAGAAATTAGAAACTGAACACTAAAACAACAAAAAAGACTTTACTGAAATGTAGAAATATCAACACAATCTCATGGCAGTTCATAATTAGTGACTAATTCATGTGAATTTGTACGATCCCTTTTGTTCGTTTTTGTACAATATGCTTACGCCCCGCTGAGGGTTAGGGGTGGAGCTTCATGTTTTTTTTCCTAAAAATCATGTTTTTATATGATTGCATTTTAAAAATTAATATGAAAGAACTAACTACCTTAAAGCACTAAAATACTTACATTTTCTCTTTTAAATTGAATTCATTAATATTTATATTAATACTTTACTTTTTCTAAAAAAAGAAGCATGTACAGTAGGATTTTAGTAACAAAATTGGTTCAGAGAATTGTAACATTTAATTAATAGTATTATTACCAACTAGTAAAACTTTGATAACTTAAAATATATAATAGCCTATATAATAGCATTTGTATTTTCCTCTCAGGATTATCTGGGTGCTGTGATTGTCCTCACTGCAGCAGTGGCAGCGATCTGGACCTCATCTCAGTCTGGTCTGGTTGGACTTGGTCTAACATATGCCCTCACTGTGAGTTATCCATTTAAACACAGCTTTATTGAATTTCTAGCATGCAGCAGTGGTCATCAGTGATTTAAAATCACTTAAAAGTCCTCAACATGCTTTGTGTTAAGGTGACAAACTACCTGAACTGGGTGGTGAGGAATCTGGCAGACCTGGAGGTCCAGATGGCTGCGGTAAAGAAGGTCAACAGCTTCCTGAGCACAGAATCTGAGAACTATGAGGGATCCATGGGTAATAAATCTTTCCCTGACACTTTTAGTATCTTTTCTAATAATAATAAAAAAAAATACATATATTTCGATGATTATCCAGAGTATTATTTAGTCTCTAAATAAAGATTTAGATTTACTAGATTAAAGCCCATATTTCCAGCTTTCTGGCTTCCAAAGTGCTGCTACATGTGCGTTTCCTCACATTTTACTGCACTAGGACAGAGCGACCTTACACAAACCACTGAGAGCTTCATGAAAGGACGTTTAGTACATCTAAGCTCGCCTCTAGAGATGAAGGCCCTGAGAAAAAGGAGAAGGTTTAGCACTATCCTGTTAGTGCCACTGATAGCCTCAAAAAATAGCTTATTCTCCATCTCCTTCTCAGTGACATAATGGAAAACTGAGCTGGATAGCAGTAGGCATGAGACTAAACTCTGACATTTGGACACCATATATAGCTGTGTTAATTGCAGCTTGTTAAAGTGCTCACTTGCAGTGTTCTGTTTTTTTTTTGTTGCCATTGATGTATCAGTGTTATGTCTACTTTATACTCTCCTCAGATAAAGTCAAGTGTGGCAGCACTTAATCCACTGACTGGGCAGGATAGAACATTCTGTAAATGAAATTCTATCAAAAACATACTCTAAAGATTAAAGGGACATTTAGTTTTTTCCACTTAAAAAGGTTGTGCACCTAAAGAAAAAAATAGTACTAAAATGATGTGCACTCACATGAAATTATGCCTCCAGACATAATCGGTGGCCTAGAAATGCCATTTTATTCTATATGAGCATGGTAGCCATTCATGATGGCGTCACGTTGAGATCATATGACCAGTCGGAAATGTCAGTTTCGCTAGATTTTATCTCGTAACTTATAGCATGACTATATTGGCCTCACTGCTGAATATATAAAATATCGATCTACTTTAATTTCAGATGTCTCACAGGTACCGGAAGACTGGCCGCAGCATGGCGAGATCAAGATCCAAGATCTGTGTGTCCGTTATGACACCATGCTCAAACCCGTCCTCAAACACGTCAATGCACACATTAACCCTGGGCAAAAGGTACACAACAAGCCACTCTCAGAAAAATAAAACACTAAGTTATTTACTTCTGCAATTTATTTTATTTTAATTTATCCAAATGTTTTCTTATTTTTAAAGTGAAATATATCATTAATGTTGTATGAATAGGCGGTGAATCAGCTATTCAATATTAACTGTAAAAAATGATTGTGATTTTAACAGTAAAAGGCTGTAAAAATGCTACTGTAAAAACCTGTTAACTGGTTAACCGTAAGTTTCCATACTATATTCGGTGAATAAATGTAGTTACATTTAATGTAATTTTACAGTAAAATACTGTTAAAAATACGTTTTTTGGAAGTTAAAAAGTCATTGTATAATTTACAGTGAAAAACCGTAAATTGATACTCCCAGAATTCCCTGCATGACACTTCATATTTGATGTTTTTTTTGTTGAAATAACGTTTCTTCTTAGTATTTTCTTTTCAGTTGTGTACATTAGGGTTTAATCTTACATCTAATGTTGTTAAATTAATGTTTATTGCATTATTTCAGTACCATGTGTGTCACCATGATGGAGTTTAGTGTTAGTGTGAATGACACTGTGCACCTTCTATATAAGTATTGCTTTCCTCAGCTCGTAGAAAAGCTGTTTGTGATGAGCTTTGGTTCATCATGTAACTTTCTCATCACCACCAGTTTTTGATGGTTATCAGTGCATTACAGTGGTTCAAAACAGATATTAACACTTCAGTATGTTGGTTTATTAACACTACATCAGTTAATGAAATGCGGTATTTTATTGTGAATTTAAGTTTAGTCTGTAAAATCTAAAATGTTGCTACCATATTTTTTACGGTAAAGTTCTGGCAACCACAGCTGCCGGTATTTTACCGTAAATTTCTGATTTTTTTTTTTTACAGTGTGGGCTTACCAAGCAATAAATCGTTGCTATTGTTAACTAAAACTAAAACTATTCAAAATAGTTTTTGGTAATTGAAATGAAGCTAAAATAAAATATAAACATGTTATGAAAATTTTAACTTAAAAACTTTAACAGAAATTAAAAATGTTGCATTGGCAACTAACTATAATAAATATGTTTAAGCTGAACTACTCAACTAAAACTACTAAAACTGCTAAAACTGAAATAAAATAAATTAAGGCTAAATAGAAGTATTAAAGAACAAAACTAATAAAAATGATAAAAGTGCGTTATAAAATTACTAAAATGTAAACTACAATTAACATGAAAACTAAAATAAATCTAATTTATAATATTAATAAATACTATAATAGTATATAAATAATACTAAAATAACACTTCAATGAATAAACATTATTATTACTCTCAAGCTGTAATGTATGTTGTCCGTTACCCTCAAAAGTATCAATAAAAGGTCCTAGATGTCACAACCTTCAACCGAAGCTGACAATGAGAATTTGGCAGTCCTGATACCAATTGTAGCACATAACACTCAGTTGCGGTTTTGTCACCGTGGCGTTTATTTTTTCAGTGCTCTTCGAAACCGCAGTTAATCACTGCCTGAATATCAACTACACAGTGTTCCTACGCAATTTGCAACTCCGTCATCCACTTTTATCTTTATTAGTCTTGTTTTTAAGCGGCAACCTGGCTCTCAATATACGAGCATGACAGCACAGATGGCTTCTTATTGTGACATGGGAACTTTAACTGTCCACACTAGTTTGTGTAATTTAGGAGAACAGCAGCCCTGAGCGTGTTTATACAAAAGCAATCTGAAAATATCAGGCTGTGTCAAGTGCTTACATCTTATTCTTTCTGTCTCAGGTGGGCATCTGTGGTAGAACGGGCAGTGGAAAGTCTTCGCTGTCTCTGGCCTTTTTCAACATGGTGGATGTTTTTGAAGGTAGGTCTTCCCAGGACACTTCCAAGTTTCTATTTAATGAGATATTATGGTTCACTGAGCATTACAGCACTCAGATGAATGTCAGGCTTGCCGCTGGGGAGACGCTGACCCTTGTGGATCCCTAGAGAAGAAAAAAGGAGTTAGGAAAATATGAAAGAAAAGCCATGGACATTTTTGATAAAGCTATTTTTAATGTCCTCAGCTGCTTACCCTAGAAACATTTATTTCTTTGCCCGTGTTGTTTGTTCTTTTACCTTCTGGTTATTGTAAATTTGACAAGCAGCCATGGTGTCATATTTAGACATTAACCATAGAGATCTGTTGAGTCTTACTGTCATTATTGACAGAATTTCTTAGCCTGGATGATTTAAAACGGAGCCATTGCAACAGAAAGTGCGTAAAAAACTATGTTATCTAAATCATGCAATATATGTAGTACAATGTTCATTTGAAAATGCTAAATATTTTTCTCTACTTTTTTCCTTCATAATTAAAAACGAAATGTAGAAGGATTAAAGCAATGCTATAAATAACAGTTATAACTAAATAGTGTTATTTTTGGGGCATTGTTTTTGCAGTATTAACATATTTTTCCATGTCAAAATAAATCTTTAGCCAAATCAAACAATTCACGCTGTTTTGTGCATATGAGCACTGTAAGAGATGTTTTAAATCAGAAGTGCACAGACTCTCTTTACTGTGTCCATATAAAGCTAAAATGAAAATTTTAAGAGCTGTGTTTGGTCTCCTGATATCCACTACAGACCATTATGTATTAAAGTCAAGTTATTGTAAACTGACCTGAACGCCCAAAACTAATAAAAACAATCCTTCAAGGAAAGAAGAACATTTTTATTGTGATTTAAGATTTTGTGAGGAACTAAATATAAATCTTATAGATTTAGATATGTTAAATATCTGGGTAGCTGACACATGTCTATGGACTTAATATTCAAATTTAAATTGATTTATGATGGAAAGTGCATGTTTTATGTGCTGTAACTGATTATCACCATTTCTTCTCACAATTTTTAAACAGCTTTTAAACGGTTTAACAATAAATAAATAAAGGAATCTAATATTCAGTGTAGTGAATATGAGCTAAATATAAAATATAAACCAGAGATGTTATTGTTGACTAAAACTAAAACGTTGTAAAAAAAACACACATTTTTAAAAAATAATAAAAATTTAAATGAAAAATAAATTAAATATTTTTAAAAAATCAGTAATAAAATATCACTATCAATGTAGTGTCTCAAATAATATGAGCTAAATAACATAAACCAGTGTTATTGTTAACTAAAACTAAAATAATTAATTAAATAATAATAATAGAAAAAATTATAAAAATGATAAACTAATAAATAAATGAGCTAAATATAAAATATAAACCAGAGTTGTTATTGTTAGTTAAAACTAAAACTATTAAAGTTGTTCAAAAATTTTTAATAAATAAATATATATATTAGATGAAAATCTTCAACTTAAAAACAAACAGAAATGAGAAATTGGATTTCTTTGGCAACTAACTGAATAAGGTACTACAATAACTAAAACTGAAATAAAAATAAATAAAAAATGACAGAAACAACAAAATTACTAAAACTTCAAGTAAAATACAGAGAAAAATGAAAAGATAAAAATAAAAGCTAATTCAAAATCGTGTGTCACGATCTTTTTTTTTTTTAGGAAAGATTGTTATTGATGGCATTGACATCTGCAAGCTTCCACTCCAAACCCTGAGATCCCGTCTGTCAATCATTCTACAGGATCCAGTGCTGTTCAGCGGCTCCATCCGGTATAAACACGCAAACATGCTCACTCAAACATACAAACAGACACAACATACATTTGTATCTGCGTAATACATGCACCTCACACGCACTCACTGAGGCTAAACTGACCCAAACAGACAAGACCAGGACCAAGACCAAACACTCACTTCCTGCCTGACATTTTTAATCAGAAGTTCAGCATAAACACAGATCATTTACAAAACACAGGGACCCCCAGGATGTGAAATTGGGTACGTTCCAATATATTGGCATTGCATAAATCTGCTGTTCTCAGAATAAACTATATATTCTTATGTATTTAGTATTTTATTTCTCTATATGTTTCTTTTCAAACAGTGTTAAGTATTTATTTTACTGGATGTTCAACATGTTTCTACAAGTGTCCTCGGCTCCAAGCTTGTTTGAACTTCTCATGGATACTAAGTGTCCATATGGGATTTGTTTAAAGAGGCTGCCAAGGGATAAGAAAGAAAATAAAACTGAACCACCATCATAAGTCATCTGGGAATGGTTTTGGGCAAGCTGTTGTCATGAAGATGTTTATACAAAGCAGGCCTAATGGATCATTGGGCCCAGGAGGCAGAGCGTACCAGTTATTAGTACAGCAAATCTTTCCTTGATTTTAATTTTGGAAAATGTACGGCCATAAAGGAAGAAGCTGTAGTTGGAATCCATTTCCTAGTGTTTTAAAAACAGATGTGAATATGTGTTAATAAGCATTTTCTCTTATGGTCATTGGGTGCATTAGCACTGTGTCCCTTGAGTGTGTTATTCATTTAAAGGGATAGGTCATCCAAAAATTTGTATTCTGTTATATTTATTCAAGCTTATGATGTCCCACATCTTTCTGAAGTGGAACAAGAAAAGAGTTATTTTGAAGAATGTCCAAGCTGCTCTTTTCCATAAAACAAACGTGAAGGTGATTTTTTTTTTAAACGTTTTTTTAAAGAAGTCTCTTATGCTTTTATTTGGTCCAAATTACAATAACACAATATTATTTATTTCTGTGATGGCAAAGCTGAAATTTCAGCATCATTACTCCAGTCTTCAGTGTCACATGATCTTTCAGAAATCATTCTAATATGCTGATTTAGTGTGCAATAAACATTTCTATTGAAAACAGCTGTTCTACTTTACAATTTTGTGGAAACTGATTTTTTTATGAATAGAAAGTTCAAAAGAACAACATTTATTTGAAATAGAAATTTTTTTAACATTATAAATGTCTTTACTGTCAACGCTTGATCAATTTAATGCATCCTTGTTGAATAAAGAAGAAAAAAAATCTTACAGACACACGCTTTTAAAATACTGCGTGTCAAAAAGTCAATGATTACTGGTGACAAGACACTCAATAACCATTGACTAGTGAATATCGATACGGTTCCTTACACAAAATTATCATATGACTTCAGAGGACTGGAAATGTAGCACACGAGTCATATGGGCAACTTTTAAGATTCTTTAATGGTGCTTTTTTGTCAATTATGGAGTTTAACAGTCCCATTCTCGATTTACTTTCATTGTAAGACATAGAGCAGCATGAACATTCTGCTAAACTTCTCCTTTCATCTTTTTACTGGTTTTGTAACAACATGAGGGTGAGAAATGATGATAGTTTTTATTTTGGGTGATCTATGTGGCTGCTAATTTTTTGTGTGTGTGCTTTTGTTTGCATATGTGCATTTTTAGGTTAAATCTTGACCCCGAGTGCACTTGCACTGATGACAGGCTTTGGGAAGCGCTTGAAATTGCCCAGTTAAAGAATATGGTGAAAGCACTCCCAGGGGGATTGGGTAAGAATGATACTCTCCAACTGTTCAACCCTTATCAGGATCGGTTGGACACCATAATGTCAGTTACCTCATGATTTTGACACCAAATGGAAATTCTCTATTGCAATGAAATGCTGGAGTTTACTAACCTTTTAACGATGACCCGAAGCATTCGGTTTCATTTAAAAGTGATATTTTGTCAATCTGAACAGCTGTAAAGCATCATGCTGTACGTATGTCTTTCCCCAGACGCTGTGGTGACAGAAGGAGGGGAGAACTTCAGCGTGGGACAAAGACAGCTCTTCTGTCTTGCCCGGGCCTTTGTCCGCAAAAGCAGCATCCTAATTATGGATGAGGCGACAGCTTCTATAGACATGGCCACGGTACAACCACATCTACATCTATGGAAGACCATTTCCATTCCATAAGAAAAAAATCTTGAAAAGATTTGGTAGATCATAATTATGACATAAAAAGTCATAATTATGAGATGTCAAAATTGAGATAAAAAGTCAGATTTACAACAAATTTTAAATTATGAGAAAAAGTCATAATTATGACAAAGCATTTGGACTTCTGATATAATTATGACATTTCATCTCAAAGTTTTTTGTCATAATTTTGACATCAATTTCATAATTATGACTTAGTATCTCATAGTTTTTACTACATAATTTTACATAGACTTACTATATAATAATTTCAAAATTGTATCTCCTAATTATGAATTCTCATCTCATAATTCTGAATTTACCAAAGTTTTTTTTTCTTAGGCATTTGGAATAGACTTAAATTTACATCCATTACATTTTATATAATTTGCTAAACATTTATAAGAAATATTCTCAACACATTTTACTTACATAATGTGGTGTATTATAGATTGAAACAGGACATTTTTTGGTATTAAAATGTATTTTGTGGTAAATTCAACAGGAAAATATTCTTCAGAAAGTGGTGATGACTGCATTTGCTGATCGGACGGTTGTCACTATAGCAGTAAGTTACCATATATCAACTTTTTGCTGGTCTATATAACAATACCGGCACAGAAATACTCAAAACAATAGAGAAATACATCTTCAAAGGGATAAAAGGACTTTTAACACTTACCAGGCTTTGACATCTTCACTCCTTTCACTGTTCTCATCTTTCTCCACCAATTCTGACAGCTGACAATCAGTCACTATCAATCTCTTGGCATTAACACATTGGCTCTTAAGAATATTATAAGCTTGCTGCCACGTTTGTACTGTAAACTGTCATTCAGAGCCACAGATACGCAAAAATGGCCTTTCTGCCTCTGTTTGTGCCACTTAAAACGCATTCAGTAAAGTGTTTTTAAAGTGCCACAGAACACCATTGAGCTCTGAATAAATGCATGATCTCTGTCTGCAGCTCAGTTTGCTGCACATTTTCACCCATTTTCCTCTCCTCACCCTCATCACCTTTTTCCCTCTCTTCTTTCTCCTTCTTTGTCCACCTGTCTCTCTTCCTCTGACACAGCACCTGGTTTCCTCCATCTTGGAGGCGGAGCAGGTGCTGGTGTTTGCTTCTGGGACTCTGGTAGAAAGCGACAGTGCTCCTAACCTCTTGGCACAGGAGGACAGCCTCTTCAGCATCTTAGTCCGGACGCACAAGTAACTGTGCTTTGCCTCCGCCCCTAGGTACCTACGCCCTGGCACATTGGTTGGTAACCAAGAGCTTGAATAGGTTGTGTGCAACCTATTAGAACACTTCAGCTCACAGTTACTAACCACATTCTAAAGCCAGCTGACTATGATTTGACTTGTGATTTTTAGTTTTCAACATTAAGATTTTAGGTTTTATCTGGTCACCATTTTTTAATAACCTTTTTTCCTGTTCACTTGCATAGTCCTGTGGTTTGACAAATTAATTATTTTTTTAACATACAAATAGCCACAGTAAAGGTGTTGTGAGACTGTTTTTTGGAATATGACATAAAATGCCCCCTGACCAGGTGTCCTAAGAAAACAGACTCTGTCCTTGTCACAGCACTATAGAGCATGTAAAAAATAAATAAATAAATGAACAGTTGTTGCTTTTTTAGCTAGAATAAGAGAATACAAAAATTACTTCTTTTTTTATAGAAAAATGTTTAGTTGTCTCAACTAGAACTATTAAAACATTTTTAATTAAATAAATTGAAATAAAACTGAAATAAAATATAAATATTAGATGAAATACTACACTAAAATTTGAACTATTGAAGGTAGAGAACTAAAATCACTAAAACTGAAATACAAATAAAATGAAAACTACATAGAAATATTTTAAAAGACTAATAAAAATGACCAAAAAACGTAATATTACTCAAACTAAAATTGAAATACTAAAAATAAAAAATAATTTAAAATATTAATAAAAACTATAATAGCATGTAAATAGTACTAAAAAGAATGCTAGTCTTTCTTTAAGTCCAGGAATGTAGCCAGTGGTATTTATGATTAGCCAATTATTTCAGGGTCCTTTGTGAATTAAAGGCCTGCACCTGCTACACTGGAAATGGGTAAGATGATTGTAATATTCCCTCAAGCTGGTTTTTGATCCTGTAAACAGCAGGTCGATGTTTTACTCTGATTACAGAGCTACAGAATTACAGCATCTGATTCTGCAGTGATTTAAGCAACAAAAGATGACAGTTAAACATAATCTCGACAGCTAAGGTGATGCTTTAATAGAAATAGGTTTGCATACAACTGCTTGATTGTGCCTGTTTTCCACAGCATCGTGTCCACACTATCCTGACGGCTGATCTAGTCATTGTGATGAAGCGAGGAAGCATCATGGAGTATGGAACACCAGAGATTCTCATGGAACAAGAGGATGGCTTATTTGCATCCTTCGTCAAAGCCGACATGTAGAGTCACTCATCTCCATTACCACATTGGTTTATACCACTTTTGGCCTTATAGAAACAAATGACAGCCATTTTGGCAGTTGCATCGAAAAGGACTCGACTAAACACAGACTCTGAAATGTTATTGTTTTATATGAATGCTAAGTACAGTATTATACTCTTTTTTAGCATTTTGTTACCTTACCGCTCTTTTTCTAATTTGATGCGTGTACTCTGAAACGCATAAGCAATAGGCATTTATCTACTGTGTTTTGATTAGTACCAACACTGTACAGAGCATGTCTGTCCAGCTGAGGCCTGACGCTCTTGTCTGTCTGTCTGAAGTGCATTGCTGATACAAATTTAGGGATGGAGGACAAATATAGCTGGCTCTCTAAAGCCTGCTCCCTCACATGCCTGTGAATGCACTCTTGACAGAATCGTGAGCCATCGCTTTCTGGGGAGTCCTGCAATGTCCACCCGATAAACCTAATGTGTTCTTCATACCCTATATACAAAACTGATTGTATTTTATACTTTGTACAGTATTCCTCTTATGCTAATTACTTAACCAAAAGCTTATTTTCAGTTTCTTCTTTGGTGACAATGTTGTGTCAGTCTTAGTACAGTAACATTTTGAAACAAAACCTTTGTTTCTCTCCCCGTCCTTTAATGGAATGCCAGTCTGTACCCTTGCCTCACTTTTACCTTTTAACATTTAGCTTTCTTTATTTGATCGCTATGTTTTCTGGAAGTTACAAGCAAAGATGACCTAAGCAATATGTTGTAACTGACTCTTTGTCCCTGCAGTAAAATGATGCATTGCTGCGACCACTGTGGGAACTCGTTCCGTTCACTGCACGCTGACTGTCAGGGCTTTGATGAATATTTGGAGTGAGTCACACTTGAGCAGTGATATTCCAGTAACTTGTGAACGCAACCATGTGCGTAAAACTGCATGCAAAACAGCAGCACATTTCTACGGTGCCCGTCAAAAACGTTTCACGTTTTTCTGTAATTACTGCTAAGCTCAGGTATTTGCATGTTAGTAATGATGGACTGTTTTAAACGTACATATGTAATTAATATGGCATTTGTACCATAAGCATTTAACAGCATTATGGTGTGTGCCTATTGTGTTTTTTTTATACATGAAATTAAAATAAAAATTGCTTTGTGTGTTTGCTTATCTCTGTTGAGTGCCTTTGCATAGGCCTATATTCAGCGAAACATGTACACATTTATAAGAAATAACAGTAAAACAAATATAAAACTGAAAACTGTTTATTAAACGGCGAAAATGTAAAAAAGAAGGAAAAAAGGAATGCATTTAACTCTTGCATTACTTCGAAGTTCCTGGAGTAGAAAACAAAGTTGTTTGCTACACAGCACTCCCTTCTGTTCACATTTTGACTAATTCATGGAACTCGATGACAAGTAGCCTACTCCCAAATACGGTGCTATCTTGCCTCATTCCTAAATTATATAGGCAGCTATACATTTCCATACACAGAACTCCATTTATAATGTGAGAGAAACATATTAAGTGTGATATTATAAAGAAAACCAATAAATAGTTGTCTTTTAAATTGTGAAAATGTACTGAAGCCAAAGCAAATATCTCCTCACAACTATTCACAACTAAGTGTGTATGTCTCATAGAAGAAAGGATGATAATTTTGTAATGAAAAAAACAATAGGCACATTTGGGTTTATTACTATTATTTTATTGTAAAAATAAAAAATTGGTCTGGCAGTAAAATAAAACAATTCACAATTAATCTCATAATTTGACTGTCTTCAGAAAGCAGGATATGCATTCCATAAATATGTGGAATGTTTAACCTTAAAATAAAAGCATACAAAGTTACCGTTACATAAAATATAGCCTATGTTGTACAATTAAAAACTAAACTTGACTCAAATAAAATCAATTTCGTAGTCTTCCTAGCGCCCTCTTGCGGCCCTCGGGTGTCTCCGGGCCTCAGTTTGAAAACCCTTGCATTATTACAATAACTCATTACATTGCTCTGACACAGATACACATTGTTTTTTCTCCATTTAAAATTTTCAAACATGTCCTGACCTGCAATTATTTTGCGACTGGCAGTTTATCTGTTCTTATTATATGGTTTATTTTATATAGGCTATAGAGACTCTATGACTAACTCTATATTACTTCAGTTTATAAGATATCGTATTTTCACAATTTTTAAGCTGTAAAATAAGGGCAGATTTAGTTAATGGAATATTTTTAAGTAGTTTTAGACTCTTCTCTCCAGGGTGAATGTTTCTCGGAGGCAGCAGGACAGTGATGTACCGCCCATGTGTGTAAAGTCCTGTAAGAGCGCAGCACAATCATCATAAAGATACTTTTTGAAGCCTTTACGCGGTGAGTGTGTTCTGTATAAACTGACACAAGCACCCGGATTAAGGTCTGATAGATGGAAACTCATTTTCTTAACTTTGGTTTATGCTAGCTGAACAGAGTTAGAGGACAGATGCAGGATGGTTATTGAACTGGAGCTGCGCTTTTGACAGTAGTTGAATGGAGAGCCTTTTTTTCCCCTGACCGTTCGCAGTAGACGTGCTCAAATAATGCTGCCGCGTAAAAGCATCATTCCCGAAGAGTTCGCGTTCTCCCCGGCGCTCGTGTCGCCGATTCACCGCAAGCCCGTGTTCAGGGACCGCGTGAACAAAGCGCGCTTCATCGCCAAGAGCGGCGCATGCAACTTGTCGCACAAGAACATCCGCGAGCAGGGCAGATTCCTGCAGGACGTGGTCACTACTTTGGTGGATCTCAAATGGCGTTTCACCCTGGTCATTTTCTCCATGACGTTCCTGTGCAGCTGGCTGCTGTTCGCTATGTTCTGGTGGCTAGTGGCCTTTGCGCACGGGGATCTGGACCCTAACCGTAAACCTGGCGTACAGCAGTGTGTCACTAATGTCAAGTAAGTGCGCAGAAGTCATTTCAGTTATTGTAAAAATGTTAAGTAATAGACATGAGTACAATCTGCCTTGAATGCATTATGTTTGTGCAAATGGAGACTAATAATGTTCAAACTAATGTTGCTAAATTCATATTTTAATAAACGAATTAATGTCCAAATATATATACCCTGTATCAAAACAGTTAAAAGATGTATAATGGCAAACTAATATCTGAAATAATATATATTTTAATTTAATCCAGTAAATCTAGTCAGTTAAAAAAACAAGTCGTCAGATCAGCTCCATAATACAGCATAAAGCAGAAATTGTTGAAAAGGAAATATATATTTCTATAAGGAATGAAGTACTATATAACACATCATTCTTCTTCATTCTTACATTTGTGCAAATGTTACTACTTTTCTATATTTTAAAAACCAAGAATTATAAAAATTATATTAATATATATATATATATAAAATGAAAATCTGTTGCCTAGAACCTGCAATACTAGTAAAACATTTAGACATACCTACTCATTCTTTATCTGTATTTTCTATTAATTAAATAGTAAAAATCACTAAAACTTTGACATTTCATTTTTTTTAATTATGGAAAATATGTAGTGATCAGAAAATTTGAAATTGACAAAAATAGAAGAATCATTTCAAAATCATAATAGACAATTCAATATGCGTTTATTATTATTTTTAATGCGGATAATATTTTTACTAGAGAGAAATTACTAGGTTGTTTTATTCCCCTTAGTTCTAGAAGCCTAAAACGGTTTGGTCTTTTCTCTTTATCTTTTCCAGCTCTTTCACCTCTGCCTTCCTCTTCTCCATCGAGGTGCAGGTGACAATAGGATTTGGAGGGCGTATGATAACAGAGCAGTGTCCCACAGCCATCACGTTGCTCATATTACAGAACATCATCGGCCTAATAATCAGCGCTGTCATGCTGGGCTGCATTTTCATGAAAACTGCCCAGTCCCACCGGCGCGCCGAGACCCTCATCTTCAGCCGCCAAGCCGTCATCACTGTGCGTAACAACCGCCTGTGCTTCATGATCCGGGTGGGTGATCTGCGTAAAAGCATGATCATCAATGCGGTTGTGTGCCTCCAAGTGGTCCGGAAGACCACTACGCCAGAGGGCGAAGTCATACCCATCCACCAGATCGACGTCCAGACAGAAAGTGCAGTTGCTGGCAACAGCATCTTCCTGTTGGCACCCCTGATCATATGTCACGTCATCGATAAGGACAGTCCACTGTATGATCTCTCGGAGATGGAGCTGCAGTGTAGCGATCTGGAGGTCATTGTGATCCTGGAAGGTGTGGTGGAGACCACAGGCATCTCCACTCAGGCTCGCACCTCGTACGTGACTGAGGAGATCCAGTGGGGCCACCGATTCGTGCCTATAGTGACCGAGGAAGAGGGGGTATACTCGGTGGACTACTCAAAGTTCGGGAACACGGTCAAAGTGGCCACCCCACGCTGCAGTGCCCGCGAGCTGGACGAGAAGCCGTCCATCCTGATCCAGACACTCCAGAAGAGCGAGCTGTCGCACCAGAACTCTTTGCGCAAGAGGAACTCCATGCGCCGGAACAACTCTATGCGTAAGAGCAACTCCATGCGGCGCAACAATTCCGCCCTCGCAGTGCCAAAAGTGCAGTTCCTCACCCCTGAGGGTGGACCAAATCTAGCAGTCACATGACAAAAGGCCTGGTTAGTGATTTTCACCTGTCTTTCTCTAGGTCCTTGTCATGCTCTTTTCTATGGTTTCCTCTGTTTTTTGATCATTTCTATCCATGGCAACTCTGGCACACGAGATCCACTTTTCTGGAGAGTTTAGCACCAGCCCTAATAAAACACACCAGAACAAGCTACTTGGTGGACTACTCAAAGTTTGGGAACATGGTTAAGGTAGCCACCCCTTGCTGATCCAGACGCTCAAGAAGAGTGAGTTGTTGCACCAGAACTCTTTGCGCAAGAGGAACTCCATGTGTCGGAATAACACTGTGACTCAAGGGCAACTCTATGCACCGCAGCAATTCCGCTCTCGCTTTGCCCAGAGTGTAGTTCCTCACCTCTGAGAGTGGACCAGATCTTGCAGTCACATGACAAAAGTCCTGGTTAGCGACTTTTTACCTGTCTTTTTTAAGTCCTTGTCTTTCTCTAGGTCCTTGTCAACCTCTTTTCCTCTGTTTTTATCATTCCCATACTGGGCAACTCTGGCCTTCGAAATCCACTTTCCTGCAGAGTTTAACTCTAACCTTAATAAAACACATCAGAACAAGCGAATCAAGGTCTTTAGTATTACTAGGCACTGTCGCTAATGAGACACTAAGCCCTTGTGGTCTTCTTCTACGTGTGCATATATTGTATCTATCTATAATATTTATTTAGGCTATGTATATATTGTATGTATTCATTCTCTCCTTCTATTTATCCAATTGTGTATTATGTATTCATTCAAGTTTATTCATTGATTCACACTTAAAAGTGTGCATCGAAAAGGCATTGTGCAGCAAAGGGGGCGCTAGCGAGCAATCTTCTGAAATTTTAAATAATGAATCGGACACCTTACAGCAGTGTTTCCCAACCCTGTTCCTGGAGGCACACCAACAGTACACATTTTGGATGTCTCCCTTATCTGCCCCATCCATTTCAGGTCTTGGAGTCTCTACTAATGAACTGGTGAGTCAATTCAGGTGTTTGATTTGGTAGAGTTCAAAAATGTATAGTGTTGGTATGTCTCCAGGGACAGGATTGGGAAACATTGTCCTACAGTCTTGTGGACTTGTGTGTGCAGAAACTATTGTAAGTTCACAAGACCACATGTTCACAAGAAGTGTGCCACTTGGGACAGGGCCCTGATTACAGATGGTTTCCTGTATGACTGTTGATCAAGTCAAGTCACCTTTATTTCTATATTGCTTTATACAATACAGATTGTGGCAAAGCAGCTTTACAGTGTTAAACAGGAAAATAGTGTCTCAGTCATTGTTATTACTGAGCGCATCGAGTTAACGAGCAGATCGGGGATGTCAAAGTCCAGTGACAGCAGCCTGTGTGGTGCTGCGTGGGCCAGCCAGTAGAGAAACACCAGCACCTCAGCATCTTTCCCCAGCCATGGTCAGAAGCTGACTTCAAAGCAGCGATGAGGGACACGATGGACTGTCGTGAAAGCCGGAGGTCAGATCCGTCTTCGAAATACAATCGAAGAATTGGCACAGCAGCATTCAGGCGGCAGGTTGTAGGGCTCACAGTCTGTAAATGTGTGTGTGTGTGTATATATATATATATATATATATGTATATTATTTATTTATTATGTTTATATTATTTATGCATATATTGTATCTATCTATAATATTTATTTAGGCTATGTATATATTGTATGTATTCATTCTCTCCTTCTATTTATCCAATTGTGTATTATGTATTCATTCAAGTTTATTCATTGATTCATGTCTTTTGTTTGTCCTGTGTATTTTTATGCATTTATTTATAACAATAAATTACTTTATTTCGTTGCTCCAAATGAGCCTCTGTCATGCACTTAAAAGTGTGCATCGAAAAGGCATTGTGCAGCAAAGGGGGCGCTAGCGAGCAATCTTCTGAAATTTTAAATAATGAATCGGACACCTTACAGCAGTGTTTCCCAACCCTGTTCCTGGAGGCACACCAACAGTACACATTTTGGATGTCTCCCTTATCTGCCCCATCCATTTCAGGTCTTGGAGTCTCTACTAATGAACTGGTGAGTCAATTCAGGTGTTTGATTTGGTAGAGTTCAAAAATGTATAGTGTTGGTATGTCTCCAGGGACAGGATTGGGAAACATTGTCCTACAGTCTTGTGGACTTGTGTGTGCAGAAACTATTGTAAGTTCACAAGACCACATGTTCACAAGAAGTGTGCCACTTGGGACAGGGCCCTGATTACAGATGGTTTCCTGTATGACTGTTGATCAAGTCAAGTCACCTTTATTTCTATATTGCTTTATACAATACAGATTGTGGCAAAGCAGCTTTACAGTGTTAAACAGGAAAATAGTGTCTCAACAATGCAAGAGGACAATAGTAAACAGTCACATTTTCAGTGATAGTCAGTTCATCATTGATTCAAAAGTGACAGTGGCAAGGAACCCAAACTCCATCTGTGACAGAAATGGAGAAACCAGGCTCAAATAATGATCCTCAAATGATGTGTAATTCCTAAGAGCTCCACAAATAATTAGGCACATTAGTCGACATGAAACAGAAATTTCCTATCTGGCTTCTAAAAGCATATTCCAGATCTTATTGTGAACAATTTATCTTTCTTTTTCTTTTTGTAATTTTCAAATGTCATGACTGAATATTAGACTTCTCTCTGGTGATATATGCAAGTTTTGTTGTTTTTACATTACACTTTGATGTATTTTGTTTCCATTTTAAATATCTAAAGAACATTTTTCTTCTATAAAGAACCTTTTGTGGAATGGAAAGTTTCTGTGGATATTAAAGGTTCTTCATGTAACCATCAATGCCAATAAGTGTACTTCTGTTTCAGCACGACTTGCCCCGTATGACTCTGTACTTAAATGCAGTGTACTATGGATAATGACAATGTTTCACATTTAATTAAACAACATTTATTTTTTCATTTGATCTGTAATAAATGGCATATGTGCTCAATAAAGCTCTGGGACTTTTATTTCAATTAACTCTATAAAGGAAACCAAATGCATGAATTAGGTTATTAATAAAGCTTAAATGATCCAAGAAAAAATAATAGCAAATAAAGCAAATACAAATCATAAATTGTGATTGTGTGATTGTGATGCTGATAAAGCGCTCGTGGTGACCTCTGGTGGTGATCTGGGGAAATTGCATGTGTTGGCGACCTCTGCTGGTTTGTTGTGCAACTACAGACGTAAGCAGTCAACTTTCCTCCAAGCTTCATTGCGACTAGCAAGAACAACATCACCGTTTATTATCTGAGAGTCAGCCAGGTAAACATCACACGATTGTTGATGTTATTTGCATTAGCTTGTATGTTTGTGTTGTGTAGCCTATGTATGTATAATTAAGAACTGGATAAGTTAATCAATGGCCCGAAAGTTAGCGCTCTGAACCGTTTAAATAAGATTACATTCCGAATAATATTGTTAGAATAATTCCACGATATGAAGACATACGGCTACGTTTATAGGCCGAGTTTTATATTGTGCAACATTTTATACAAGTAGACGTGATGTGACAAGCTAATGAATCATCATCATCTGCAGCAACTCTTTAAGGTCATTTGTCCAATTATACAGGCGAATTTGATGTTTAATTCGTACTTTAATGCGTATTGTTTATTATATTGTAAATTTAGCCCACATATTTACACATTTTTAATCACGCGTAGTTAAATATAGTCAAGTTGAGAATTATTTTAAAATAAATACCGCCATCTGGTGGCCACTTGTAGTTCTGACATTAACCGCGGGCTGCACACAATACATGTGAAAAAGAAACAAGGACTCTCACTGCATAGCACTGCCACTGACTGCAGAGAAAATGGACTTTTATTTGCGTGTGCGTCTCTTTTTTAATATATATATATTAATAAAAAGACGCTTGTAAAGGATTTGTTGCACTTTGTTCTGAGTATACTTAAAAACGTCTGCATATCCCAGCATGCACTGCGCGGGGTTAACCAGGAGTATTTCTGTTTAAAACGTGCATAAAAACGCATGTTTTTCACGACGTACTTCTACTGCAGCATTTCGATTGCATATCCACCTTCGCGGCGATCCTATCTATAGGAGAGGGAATAGTAAGTACGCTTACCGTCGAGGAAACTGGTGTGTTGTTTGGTGACTTCCCCTCGTTGGACGGTGCAACATCAGCTTTGCGCAGTGGCAGTATCGTAGCCTATGAGGTTTATCCGAGGCGCGATTATTGCTAATTGAAAACTTTACCCAATACCCCGCCGTGACGACTTGAAATATAGTCGGCACTGGCAATTTTTGACGGTCTTTACGGAGACTGATCTTTTTGGTGAAAAACAGATTTGTGTTTAAGATGGTAGAGGATTATGATGGGATACTAAGTAACATCGTACATGAAATAATACTATCGATAACGAACGGTGACCGAGCCTGATGGTTTCTTACAATGTTTTTTTTTATGTTCCACGGATTCATTATTTAGGGAAGTACAGACTAATATTGAGCCCCTCTTGACTACAGCTGCGTCCGAAATCGCATACTTCCATACTATATAGTAGGCGAATAAACAGTACGTCCGAATTCATAGTATTCGAAAAACAGTAGGCGAGAAGTACCCGGATGAATTACTACTTCCGCCCGAGTTCTGTAGCATGCATACTCCGACGTCAATTACTGTCAAGTTGTGTCAACAATGTTTTAATGACCAAATATAACCAGATCAGTGTCAGTCAACAACTTTTCAGTCTTACCTGTAATTCCCCGAGACCTATTTTCAATTGTGCGGCGGTTTGTACAGCCCCAAGCAGCACACGACTGAGGCATTTTCTCGAGTCCACTTATGAGAATGATGGAAAAGATGCCCGCACCAAGATGGCGGCGACGTTGACGTACGATCCAGCGGCCAATGAGGCGTCTAGGTATTTATATGTCTATGCATACGACGGACACTTTACTATCCCATGAGGCCACGCGAGAGGAGGCGGCGACGCGACTCTCTTCAAGTGCAAGTACCTCAGGGAAAAACCTATGGGATGATATTAGACTCTAAATGATTAATAGACGCACGCACAATTATTCATGTCCTGCATACATTTTATACATGTATCTTACTAACCACAAACAAATGCCTTTCAATTTGAGTCTGTGGAATTCAGGATTAAATGATTGTGCAGGGATTTGTACAAATACAGACATGTTTTCGTACCTTATTTGATAAATGATTTACAAGCTGTCGACGAAGGCGTGATCTGCCTCCTCTGAGCTGTTGATCCAATCAACGTTAAAACGTCGCTGAAAGCGGTAAGAATAACGTGAAACACTGCTGATGCTCGCGCAGTAGTGAGGGCTCTACATTGTAACCGCACGGTTGACCTTTTTTCGCGATCACATTTCTGTAATTAAAACTCGCCAAACTGCAGTTTTGGCTGTTTGTCTTTATACCCCTCATTGAATAGAGGGTGTAATTTCAATTGTATCCACTGGGTGGCTATGCTGCAAGGATATATTTGATGCTGAGGAGCCGAAACAAAACCGGAAGTGTATTGCTGTGGCGCTCTCTTCAAACCCTTGCCGCTAGTGACGCTGAAAGTTGAGGTAAGATTTTTATACATCCGATTTCATGTTCTAGACCTCCTAACACTATATTTTGTTGAATGGCAGAAGCATGGTGATAAAAGTAATCTCTGTGTTACCTCAGAAAATGTGCTTGACCGCTCGGTCGAGTTACCCGCTGGGTTGACGCTAGTTCAGCAATGCGATCATAAACTGGCATGCAGCCAGTTTCCTCACTAAACTGAATTGTATGTATTTTACCCTTATCTACACAGTATTTGGTTTTACCTTCAGATTGTCATATCTTTAAATCCGTTTAATCCTTACATAATTTGACATGAGCTAGTACTTATTATTTCTACAATAGCCATTGTATCCGAGTCTTTTTGGAATAACATAAAATAGTTATAGCTACAGCTTTCTAGATGGGTAGTTAGCTATAAACATTCAATTTTCTGTTCAGTAATCTGACAAATATAACATGTTTATGAGTTTGCAATTAAAAGGATGGATGGACATTTGTCCATATTTTATTTAGCACAGTAAAATTACCTCATCATTCACACTGAAATATTTTGTCTCTTGTTATATCTAGTTTCATAGTTGTGTGTTATTTAATGTATCATACACAATACACAAAATATGTATTAGTATTAGTACCATTTTTCTTATCAATTTATATGAAATCTCAATGTGTCTATGTTGGCAAAACAGTTTATCAGTATGACAATTTTTTATTTTTTATTTTTATGGATAGCTGTACCTGAGGCACTGATTAATCAAGACACAGTTTTTCATTTTTGTGTATAGTAATGTTTATTATGTGCCATGTCTTTCAGGCATAATGGACTGTCGATCATTTTATGGACGCCCCAGACCTACATCCACGGCCTACAGCAGTATTTCACTTTTACCTGCTGATCCATGTGATTCTGAGGTTGAAGATCTCAGTGATCCAGATGATGAAAATTATGATCATGTCCCTCCACCCAGCGAAGATTTGATGCCCCCTCCAAAGAAACGGAGAAATAGGAACAGGCTTGTTGAAGTCTCTACAGACCTCTATCAAACTCCCTCCCATCCTGCAAAGTCCAGAAAAACCAAAAAGACCACAGGGGTAAAGAAGGACATTCCCCCTTTCACTGTGTCCGAGCCTGTCTTCATGCTTCCAGAGTCAGTCCAGTCACCATTTATGTATTGGAAGAGGCTCTTCACTGACCAGATGATTGAGCACATAACTGAGCATACCAACCAGTACTCAGTTCAACAGACCGGGACATCCATCAACACCACAGTTGCTGAAATGGAAGATTTTTTGTCAATTTTGCTGTACATGGGAGTTTTTGAATTTCCCTCTTTAGAAGATTACTGGGCCTGTGAGTCACGATTCCCACCAGTGGCTGATACCATGTCAGTGAAGCGTTTTAAAGTGCTACGAAGACATGTCCACTTCAATGACAACTTCCAGATGGAAGGCTGCACTGACCGCTTCCATAAGATTCGCCCTCTTTTAGACATGCTCAGAGAACAATGCCTTCTCATTCCCCCCACCAACAGGCAGAGTGTTGATGAAGTGATGGTGGCTTACAAGGGCACCAGAGCTGGCAAACTCCGGCAGTATATTAAAAACAAGCCGGATAAGTGGAGATTTAAGATCTTCTGTCGGGCCAGCTCCATTGGCATAATCCACGACTTCATCCTTTACCAAGGGGCCACAACATTCTTCAACATTCAAAAGGAAGAGCATGCACATCTGGACTTGGAAGACCTCTCCCTAGGTGCCAAAGTTGTCTCAATACTCTGCAACACTATCACACACAAAGAGGCAACTGTGGTATTCTACGACAACTTCTTTACCAGCTTCGACTTGAAGACACTGCACACCAACCTCGGACTGAGAAGTGTGGGTACCGTCAGGGCAAATCGTTCAGGTAATGTACATTCAGTGATGTTAATCATGTTAATTGTTAATTATACAACCACATCCTCACACATAACCACACCATGCATCAAGCATCAACCCTCCACGGACACCTTGGCAATTTAATCACCATTGACTAGTACATTTTTTAGTTTACTCGCCAGACTTTATATATACAGTATATATATATATATATAT
>NW_015505180.1:2404916-2407207 GCF_001515645.1 Sinocyclocheilus grahami
CAGTATTTGGTTTTACCTTCAGATTGTCATATCTTTAAATCAGTTTAATCCTTACATAATTTGACATGAGCTAGTACTTATTATTTCTACAATAGCCATTGTATCCGAGTCTTTTTGGAATAACATAAAATAGCTATAGCTACAGCTTTCTAGATGGGTAGTTAGCTATAAACATTCAATTTTCTGTTCAGTAATCTGACAAATATAACATGTTTATGAGTTTGCAATTAAAAGGATGGATGGACATTTGTCCATATTTTATTTAGCACAGTAAAATTACCTCATCATTCACACTGAAATATTTTGTCTCTTGTTATATCTAGTTTCATAGTTGTGTGTTATTTAATGTATCATACACAATACACAAAATTAGTATTAGTACCATTTTTCTTATCAATTTATATGAAATCTCAATGTTTCTATGTTGGCAAAACAGTTTATCAGTATGACCATTTATTTTTATTTTTATGGATAGCTGTACCTGAGGCACTGAATAATCAAGCCACAGTTTTTCATTTTTGTGTATAGTAATGTTTATTATGTGCCATGTCTTTCAGGCATAATGGACTGTCGATCATTTTATGGACGCCCCAGACCTACATCCACGGCCTACAGCAGTATTTCACTTTTACCTGCATGTCAAAGTTCCTGTTGGTGCAAATGGTCAGGCGTCGCAACAACACTTCCACCCATACAGTGTATGTATTTGATATTTTATTCTAATGTTATTTTTTACATTAGATGCATTTTAATATTTTTTATTATAATATATCTCCAGAGTTAGCTAATGAGAATGGTTCCATTGTTTGAACAACAAAAAAACAGTGATTTGTTACACATTACATATCATATCTATACACCATATCAGTAATTTGTTATTTTATATTACATTGGCTAGTTGTCTTTTAGAGACATCATTTACTCGCAATGTAGAGGGTTGAGCATGCATACACGTTTTTCTCTTCTGATGCAGATATACTGTACACAATCTTGTTTTTAATAGAAAACTGTATTAGTGTTATTAGAATATATACTCACACACAAAATTCTCATTTCCATTTCTTTCAGGTGGTGCAACATTGATGAGCGACAAGGAGATGGTGAAGCAAGGCCGAGGTGTTGTTGATTTCTGTTCATCAGAGGGAGTCGTTGCAGTGAAGTGGTTCGACAACAAGTGTGTCACCCTGCTGAGCAGCGCATGTGGGGTGGAGCCGCTGTCTTCAGTGAAAAGATACAAAAAGGAGGTGCAACAGAAGGTTGACGTCCCCTGCCCATCCATCGTCCTGGCATACAATCAAGCCATGGGAGGCATCGATCTCTCCAATATGCTTGTGCACCTCTACAAAACGCCAATGAAGGCACGGCGCTGGTACCTCCCATTGTTTGGGTACATCATTGACGTGAGCATTGTGAATGCATGGCTTATCTACAAGCGGGACTGCAACCTTCTCAAAGAGAAACCGATGCCCTTGAAGAAGTTCCGTTTGTCGGTGGCAGCCACGTTGAAGGGAGCCAACAAGGTACCAACCAGGGTTGGCCGGCCCCCAAGTGCAAAGCACAAGCCGCAAGTCCGTCGCCCTAACCCTCGAGTTCTCCATCCCAGCCTGGAGGTCCGCTATGATGGCATTGGACACTGGCCCACATTTGGCACTTTGGCACTCAGGTGCAACTTGTGCATAGGTGGAGTGTCGCGTTGGCAATGTTCCAAATGTGGAGATGGGAAGTTGTTCCTTTGTTCCTTTGTTAAAAACCAGTGCTTTGTTGCATATCACCAGAGTTGAATGTATTGACAAAAGCATTGGGACAACTGACCATTACACCAACAGGGACTTAGCCTTCCAAGAAGAGTGGAAGCGGTTATAGATGCAAAGGGGGGACCAACTTAGTGTTAATGTCATTAAAGTTCCTGTTGGTGCAAATGGTCAGGCGTCCCAACACTTCCACCCATACAGTGTATGTATTTGATATTTTATTCTAATGTTATTATTTTTTACATTAGATGCATTTTAATATTTTTTATTATAATCTATCTCCAGAGTTAGCTAATGAGAATGGTTCCATTGTTTGAACAACAAAAAACAGTGATTTGTTACATATTACATATCATATCTATACACCATATCAGTAATTTATTTTATATTACATTGGCTAGTTGTCTTTTATCATACATTTTATATAGATTATCACTAAATTTGTTATTTATTGTGTGAATTATTTATAATATAATAATTATTTATTATGTTTGTATTTATTATCATTTATTTTGTTGTATTTATTTACTAAATTGTATT
>NW_015505180.1:2409481-2446976 GCF_001515645.1 Sinocyclocheilus grahami
ATCATTTATTTTGTTGTATTTATTTACTAAATTGTATTCAATTTCTATTATATTTCTTTGACCTTTGCACTTTATACAATATATTTATTGTTTGTTATAATAAAAACATGTTTTTTAAATAAATTAATGGATGTTGTTAACATATTCTACTGTCTGTAATGTTTTTATATGAAAAAAACCGTCAACTTTAGGTGCACAAATGAGTACATGCCGAGAGTTACCCTAACTGGGCAAGTCAACCAGCTGGTTGACTTGTGTATCCGCTAAGTGAAGGGGTCATCTGACAAAAAAAAACGGAAAAGTTGCTCAATGTAGTGTCAGGAACATAATTTTAGCAATAAATAATTTTTTGCAAATGTACTTCTTAGTGTGACTGTTAAAGGGTTAAATCTGGGCGCTGTTGTGGAGACGCATGTCACGTGACAACATCAACATGGCGGATGTAGTACGTCCGAGTTCCATTCATACTACTCGCATTCATACTATATAGCACATACTCTTTTAACGGTGGAGTAGTACGATCAAATTAAAATGTAGTACCTACTAAGCAGTATGCGATTTCGGACGCACCCTATATTTAACTGCGAGTGTTACACCTTTTTTTTTTACCTATTTAATATTGTGCAAAATAATGAAAACCGTTTTCTCAATTTTAACCCTAAATACTACACTAATTGTAATATAAGCATATTAGAAAATGTTATATTTTAAATGGTCATTCATGAATCAAAATTATTGCACATTATTTAGTACAAAAACATCTCCTCAAAATATTAACTAAATAGAGCTTAACTAAAGTATAGTACAATTATTTCATTGATTAAAAGTTACACTTAAGGTGTTTGGTCACATTTGACTGCCAAGGAACATGCGACCATATTAATGCTCTCTTTATCACTCCCCAGAATAAAATGTTATTGAAAAGCGAAGTCAGCGTAATTATCAATGCACATTATGTCTTAATAATGACTAGAAATCGCTGCAAATATAGCGAGACTGCAGTCTGTCCCGATTAAACCCATTCAAACAGACTGAGTTGTTTGGAAGCACGTCAAAAGGTCAAAGCGTGTCACAACTCTTGTTTCTGCTGCGAGCCAACATTTTCTTTTACATTTTTGAATGAAAAACTAGAAAATGTATAACCCATATAAAGTTCACGCTACTGCTAATAACAAAACAAGCTCACTGCCGAATGTAATCGCCTTTATGACAATACATTTGATAGTTTTGTAGCAGATAATTGCTTTGATTTCCTGGTTGTAAACGAAAGTACCTGGATGTTGCGCATTTTCCCAGTTCATACTTTTTCCATGCAGGCATATTAATTGTTTTAATATTTTTTCGCAATACATTTTTATTCAATTCAATTTAGTATAATGGCATGATTATACAATTATACTGTAAACAGACTTAAAATATATTAGTGCCCGTTTTTGTCTGTAATTACGGTGTTGTGCCGAATTCCGACTCCCTCCTGCCGGGATCTCTCGCGTGCGCGCGCATGACGTCATACGATGCCGACAGTTGCGAATACAGACAGGCGTAAGTACTCAATTAAAATTTGTGTATTGGACAGTTTGATCGTGTATTTAACTGTGTATTTGTCTTTGATCATGTATTTAACTAGACTGGTATGATTTACAACTTGGACTGTTTAGCTGTGCTTTTATTGTTTGTTTGTTTTTACTACAAGTGCTCATTTTCTCTATTGCAATATTCCTTATGAAACAGAATGTGTTTGTTAGGGAGCAGAACAATTTCAAATATTTAGTTAAATCTGTCTAAATTACTTTGCCCTTATGCTGATAACACTGAAAAGCTGTGAAGACCTTGTGCTTATGCATCGAGCATATCAATAGAATGCCATATGAATTCTGCAGTGCTGCCGAAATCATACCCCCCTGTATTAAATGCTTTGTAAATCATACCAGTCTAGTTAAATACATGATCAAAGACAAATACACAGTTAAATACACGATCAAACTGTCCAATACACAAATTTTAATTGAGTACTTGCGCCTGTCTGTATTCGCAACTGTCGGCATCGTATGACGTCATGCGCGCGCACGCGAGGGGAGTCAGATCCCGGCAGGAGGGAGTCGGAATTCGGCACACCTGTACGTTTTGTGACGACATGGTGCGTTGCCTACTACCTCTCCTGCTGAATACTTTATGGTTTGAGTAACACTAGATAAATTGCTGCTGAATGAACGAAACGCCCTGCTGCTCGCGTCTGGATTAGGTATACACTTATATCCGACTGCTTATTATCCGCACTACCGGGAGATATTCATCGATTAGCAACACTAATGGCCGCGGCGAGCAATGAAGACTGTTCAGGGTTGAATGAAGACTGTTCCAATGCAAAACGAAGAAAAGTCAACTCGGAAGATTCCAGATACATCGCTGCTCTTATTCTCGCTCGTGGAGGGAGTAAAGGCATCCCTCTGAAGAACATCAAGATGCTAGCAGGTGTTCCTTTGATAGGTTGGGTGATCAGAGCAGCGCTGGACTCAGGCGTTTTTGACAGGTGATTGAATGGGACTTCACTCAGTGATTGGCTGCACTCTATGGCAGTAGACGTTATTGTGTTCTGCTCATGTTTTTTGCAGTGTTTGGGTGTCCACTGATCATGATGAGATCGAGAGAGTGGCCAGGGCTTGGGGTGCTGAAGTGCACAGGAGGAGTCCAGGGGTGTCCAAAGACTCCTCAAGCTCACTGGAGACCATTCAGGAGTTCAGCAGGCTAAACCCAGGTTGGAAAACAGGCTCTGTTGCAGTCACATCCCATTGCATGAGTTAGTTCTGTATAAGGGGTGTGACTACAGGTTGTAAAACAGGTGTGTCCACTCCTCCACCTACTTCTGCTTGCTTTAGAGTAAAACAAACATAGAAACAGGTAAGAAGCCACGTAAACGAAGTTCTGTCATACTTGTTGTTGCATACCAGGAGAGTTTCACCCTTCATCTCTTTGTTATTTGTGAAAAACAGACTCTGCAGTCGACAAATATTTGTTCAATGATGCACAGCAATGTTTATAATCACTTTGATTGCGATATTTACCAGGGAAGTAATTTTTTTTCCCATTGAAAATATGGTTCTGATTAGAGATTGACCGATATGGGTTTTTCTATAACCGATGCCGATGTTTAGAGGTCAGGGTCAGCCGATGGCCGATATATGCTGCCGATTTTTAGGGCCGATATCTTGAAGTTTTCCCCTTCATTTGCATGCTAAAATGTCACACTAATAATAAGTGGATGCACAACATTTCTAAACTTAACATCATCATTTATTTGTAGAGAGTGCCAAGACTTTGAGAAATGGGAGTATTCTAATTTTCTGTAAAAATGAAAAACAACAGAAAGTGGCACAGGGCATAAAATCAATGCTAGGTCAATCGGTGAGTTGCACAGTACCAAGTAAGAGAGTTTGGTTAAGGGGAGTAATCTATGGAATTCCAATCGATGTATCTTCCGAATCAATAAAGAGCAACATAAAGGGGGCTAAGGTGACTGAAGTGAAAAGACTAAAATGTGTACGTAATAAAGAGAAAGTAGATAGTCTTTCTGTAATGCTTCAGTTTGATGAAGAAAAAATGCCAGAGAGAGTATATATTGGATATGTCAGCTATGCGGTAAGAGCATATGTACCACCTCCAATCAGGTGTTTCAAATGTCAAAAATATGGGCATGTTGCGGCAGTCTGTAAGGGAAAACAGCGATGTGCTAGATGTAGTGGTAACCATGAATATGGACAGTGTGAGCAAGGGGCACATTTAAAGTGCTGTAACTGTGGAGGCGAGCACAGTGCTGGCTTCGGGGGATGTGAGGTACATAGGAACGCTGTAAAAATTCAGAACGTCAGGATGCAAGAGGGAATATCATATGCCGAGGCTGTTAAAAAGGTGAAACAGACAGAAGTTGGGCAAGGAAATGGTACAACGGTCCTAATGAACAAGAATAGTAGGCCATCTTCGCAACACAAATTAAATGAAGACTTTCTAAAAGTTGGAAAAGTTGAGTTCATGACTTTTCTAGCTGAGGTAATAAACTGTGCTGCACAAACTGAAAGCAGAACTGAGAGGATAAAAATCATAATCAAGGCAGCTGAAAAACATCTTCAGATTGAAGGAATCACTCTGGAACAAGTCAATGAAAAACTTAAGGGTCAAATAGCAGATACAAAGGCATCATATGGAGGCTCTTAATGGTAATATCAGTTCTACAGTGGAATGCAAGGAGCTTAATCGCTAATGGGCAAGAATTTAAAAAGGTGATAGATGATAAAGAATTCAAACCACACGTAATATGCATTCAAGAGACATGGTTGAAATCACATTTAGATTTTGTAATACAAGGTTATATAACTATTTGAAGAGATAGACAGACAGGTAATGGTGGAGGGGTGGCAATATTTGTTAAAAATGGAATTTCACATAGGATTATAGAAGTGAGTGATGAATATGAATCAATCATAGTAGAGGTGTTTTTAAGAGGACAGTGTATCACGGTGATTAATTTTTATAATCCTTGCAGTAGACTTAGTATGGAAGTGTTAGAAAGTATATTGGGAATAGGTAATCAAAAAGTGATATGGTGTGGGGATTTTAATGCGCACAGTACTCTTTGGGGAAGTGATAACACTGATCATAATGGTACGATAATAGAAGAAATGCTGGAGTTGAAGGGTCTGGTGTGTATGAATGATGGTAGAGCTACTAGAATTGATTTGGCTCGGGGTAGCTGTTCGTATATTGATCTAACAATGGTGTCAGAATGTCTAGCAGGGGTATGTACATGGGAGGTTTGGGAGGACTCTACGATAGGAAGTGATCACTATGTTATTTGTTGTAAAATAGGCGTAGATGTTAGTGAAGATTTAGAGGAAAAGATAAGTAGATGAACATTTAAATCCGCAAATTGGGAAGCATTTAAATATATTACTGATGTTAAGTTTCAAGAGTTGAGTGTAAATGAGGAAATGGAGGATGTAGAAAAATATAATGAGAAATTATGTGAAGTATTGTATAGTACAGCTGAAGAGGTTATTGGGAAGAGTAAAGGGGGAAAAAGAAAGAAGACCGTACCGTGGTGGACAGAATTATGTAACAAAGCAATACAAGCCAGAAATAAGGCTTTTAAAAAGGTTAGGAAGACGTTTATTTTATTTTTTTTTATTATTATTAATCATTTTATTTATTTATTTATTTTTTTTGGTTCCTTTTTCCCTCTTTCCCGTTAATGCTTCACACTCCAGTCCAGTTGGTGGCGGTAATACACCATAAGTTGGCTTGTCAACCGCCATAAAATCGTACAAGAAGAAGAAGAAAGGAACTCCGTTATTTTGACAGCAAAATATAACAAATATCGTTTACATGTAGCGCGCATAGGTAGCGCGTCAGTTCTCTCTCGCTGCGTGTGTGTGAGAGACAAAGCGACGGCGAGTCGTGCGCCTTCACACTAGAGTGTACGGTAAGTTGTACGTTGCACATCCATTGAGATGAACTGAAAAACAGCACAGATCGCTTGCAGCTGACTGTTGTTGAATCTTCCAAAAGTTTTGGCTTGGGGTCCTTCACATGCGGCAGCAGCACTTTCCACCGCACCAATAACACAGGGCAGCTCTCGGACGTGCCTGACTTTAAATCGGCGCTACTAAACACGGATATCGGCCGATGCCGATATATTAAAAAATGACAAATATCGGCCCGATATATCGGTCGACCTCTAGTTCTGATGAAATATATTTATTCCCCTGTAACAAAGAAACTGAGAGAGCTTTATTTGACCCTCTAACTCTAACACTTTCTATTCTATTTTAATTCTACTTTATATTTATCTTCTTTTTTTTATTTAAAAAAACAACAAAAAACAAACACTAGCTTTCTATTTTTTCTATTCTATCTACTAGTTTTTCTTTGTGTATGTGTGTTTGTATATATGTGTGTGTGTGTGTATAATATATATATATATATATATATATATACACACACCTTGCTACGTGTAGTGCATTAGGCTAACCGAGACTTGTCATTTGCACTTATATATTGTTGCTCTTTTGTTAGTTTTGACTGCTTTTATTGTCCTCATTTGTAAGTCGCTTTGGATAAAAGCGTCTGCTAAATGTAAATGTAAATGAGAGAGAGACACAGCTTGTTCCTCAAGGTTGCAAGCTTCAAAACCTTGCTAGATTCGGCATAAGGGGAATGTTTTCATAGTTAAGGTTTAAGCAATATTTTCCTTCAGTCTCTGGTCTGGAGTGTAAAAAGATAGTAAACGTACATATACAAATGTGTATATATATATGTATATATACTGTATATAAAATTAAATATTTTTCAAAGTTGTAAATAAAGAAAAGATGTTGGAGTACATATTACAAGAAAATACTATTTCAGTTTTACATTTCATTCAATGTGTTACTTGCTGTTTTTTTTTTTCATTTTTACTCAGAAATTGCTGGTAATTTTACAGTCTAGTAAATAACAGTTGGGGGAGCACAGAAATCGAAAATTGGCTACAAATGTGGTTACCGTTAATTTAATGTTCTTGCACAGATTTTGGCGTCATCTGTAACATCCAGGCCACATCTCCATGTCTGCACCCCCACCATCTCAAAGAGGCTGTGGAGTTCATCACCAAAGAAGGGTTTGATTCTGTCTTCTCTGTGGTCCGGCGACACCATTTCCGATGGCAAGAGGTCGAGAAAGGAGGTTTGTTGAAGTGCATTCTGTAAATGGTCAGTTTAGAAAACAATACTGTTACATGCACATGTTCAGAACACTTGTGAATCGAGTCTTAGACTAGTTTTGCACTACTTTTCAAAAGTTTGGTGTCGGTAAGATTTTTTTTTAAAGAAATGAACACTTTCTTAAGAGATTTTCCAAAACATTACAAATCTTACCCACTTACTTTTGTACAGCAGTGTACTTGTATTTCAGTTTAGGTAGTATTTATTGCATGTTGGAGACTCAAATTTTTTATTTAAATTACAGATGGCCAATGTACTAAGGCACTGAACCTGAACCCAGTTTGCAGGCCGCGGCGTCAGGACTGGGCAGGAGAGCTGTGTGAAAACGGCTCTTTTTACTTCACTACCAAAGAACTTCTAGAAAAGGGGTTTCTTCAGGTAATATTTTGGGATTTAAAATGAGTACCATTAAGGCCACCATTTTACTCAATATCCTCAGTCAATCTCTTAATATTTTGGCATGACTGTGATTTTGTTTTTACATTTGACAGAGTGGTAAAATGAAGTACTTTGAGATGAAGCCCGAGTACAGTGTGGATATTGATGTTGACATAGACTGGCCCGTAGCTGAACAGAGAGTGCTGAGGTCAAGAAACAAAAGTCTCCAAGCAACTTTGTTAGCAAACAACCACAATGCAAAGAGTACAAAGTCTGAATTTAAACAAACTGTGTGTGGGTGTGTATGTTTGATACAGGTTCGGTTACTTTGGTAAGGACAAACCTGAAGTTGTGAGACTTCTGCTGTGCAACGTCTCAGGATGTCTGACAGACGGTCAGATCTACATCTCAGCAAAAGGAGAGGAGATGGTGTCAATCAATACCAGAGACCAGGCTGGCATCGACATGCTGAAGAAAGAGGCAGTGAAGGTGATTCTGGCTTGATTGGCAACCTTGTGTTACCCACCCCCGACCTCTACACAACAATAGACCCATTCCTCTTTTGTCTTTGCCCCTTCGTATCCCATCATGCAACTGGGACCCCTCTTGTTTTTGTCTTTTAATTCAATATAACTTGGGTATAAAATCCACAACTTGATATTTCACTTTTTAAAACGGCCGGTTTTAACAGTTTAAGTTTAGATTTGTGCAGTTTGATCATTTTTACTGAGTTCTGCAGATCCCACCATTGATGATCACAGGGGCTCAGACGGACAAGTACTCAGATGTCTCCTTTAGCCGGTTATCTTTGCGCAGTGGCAGTATTGTAGCCTATGAGGTTTATCCGAGGCGCGATTATTGCTAATTGAAAACTTTACCCAATACCCCGCCGTGACGACTTGAAATATAGTCGGCACTGGCAATTTTTGACGGTCTTTACGGAGACTGATCTATTAGTTAAAAAAAGAAGTGTGTATTAAATTGATAATTGAATTTAAAAAATCTGTTACCATTTATTCATCCTTAAGCTGTTCCAAAACTGTATAATTTTCTTGCTTCTGATGAACACTCATTTAAAATGTATGTGTGTGTATATTGTTTTTCCCCCCTTTCCTCTAGGTTATTTTGATCGAAAAAGACCCCATAACAAAAGCCTTAGCAGACAAACTCTCACAGAGAATGGGCTGTCCACTCCTGCAGAAAGTGGATGACAAACTGAAGAAGGTGCAGGAACTCATGAAGGAAAAAAAAATGGAGTGGAAAGAGGTGGCATATTTAGGTGAGACAGGAGCTCTGTTTCTTTCAGTTACATCAGCCAAATGCCATGATCAGTAACAACATGGTGTGTCTCGGCAAAGTTGGTGTGGCTAATACAGATTAAAAAGATTGTACCTCAATATTAACTACAAATACTAAAACCTATTACTTTATCAGCTATTTATCTGGTCATTTTGATAATGTTATAATGTTTCATTAGATTGACTTAAACGTACCCATTTCTTTAAAATGACTATTATAAAATGGCATCTGTGTTTTAGGAAATGATGAGGCGGATATAAAATGCCTGGAACTGGCAGGGTTGAGCGGAGTACCCATGGATGCCCCAACGGTGGCGCTCAACCATGCCAAATACATCTGCCGCAACGCAGCAGGGCGCGGAGCCGTGCGAGAGTTCGCCGAACACATCCTACTGCTGAAAAAGAAGGCCAAGTCTCAGATGGAGCAGGACAGAATTTGCAGAAACACATTTTAGGAGAGATTATACCATAGATGTGTTCAGTCGGGCAAGATTGTGAAGCTCAAATAAATTAAATATTTAAGGGCAAGGGTGTTTAATAGAGCAAATTTTTATTTTTGAGTTAACTATTCCTTTCATTCAAAATCTAAAAACAGAATGGTATGTATTTGGAGGTAGTTTGTGCTCCAAAATATACACTAGAGGGCACCCTTGTACAAACAAATTACTTAGTTACCAGCCTCATTTAAATTCAACAGAATATTATATTAAGCTGCTAAAATTATACAGTCAGTGTCAACACAGAGTAAGTCCACATCGTGTGAGTCTTAATTCTACTAAACAAATTGCTCAAATATTATTTTTTCACACTCTTCCAAAACCTAGTTTTAAAACAAATTTTGAGTCAGTCGCTGTCACTAATTGATTATTGGGAAGTAAAGTATCAAAAATAAATTATTATATAGCAGTTTGTTATTGTATCTATCACCATTAACTTAAAACTACATAAAGTGGCAGTCAGTCCGTTTGTGAGGTCAAAAAAGCTCAAATTCACTGAAGCCATCATCTGAATATGATTATTTTACCAGCTACCTCACCAGCCTCACTGATATTTAGTAGATAATCACTATGGTACCCAGTTTTGCATACTAAAACGTATCTTGGAGAGTTCCTTCACCCTCATGAATTTCTTTATTGTTTGGCAGCAGTATATGACCTTTAGTTGTCTCTGTGTGATGCCTGAACGATGATCACCAGGGTAAAAGCACAGAGGCCATAATGAGGGTGAGATTTCCACTCACCAGCCACAATTAAGACTCAATAGGTCTGTTAATTTATGATTCCTCTTAATCTATGCATCCTAAGAGAGAGGGCAAACCCAATTAACTCTCTCTCCTCATCCTCTGGCACATTATCATTGTGCGCTTGTCGTTGTGTGCTCGCAGTGCAATGCCAGCCGAATACAATTTAGCCACTAAATCAGCCAAAGTCAACTTATATAACTAAAGAGAGTGGGAAGATAGGACATTTCCCTGGAAATTAAATGTTAATTCATAACTTGGGTTCTGTGATAAAGTAGCATTATGATTTAGATCTAGTTTGAGTTCATCTTACAGACATTTCTGTTGGTTTCAAGGGCTAAAATGGGAAACTGATTAAAGGAAAGGCATGCATTGGAGAAGCTTTGCTTTGTTACAGAACGAATCAATGTTTGTGAATAAATTTTGTTTGTTTTCTTAAGGGAATAAACTGTTGTTCATTTGTTAAAGTGATCAAACGTCCACCAAAATGTCCTGATTTTCACTCGATGTTCAAAAGAGCCTATAGATGGCACCTAATGCAGTGTTATTGTTAACTCAAACTATTAATAATTGTTTTTACTAACTGAAATGAAGCTGAAATAAAATAACATACATATCAGATGAAAAACTTTTACAAAATGAGAAATGTTGCTTTGGCAACTAACTGAAATATGTTTAAGTACTAAAATTACTAAAACAAAAACTGAAATAAAAAATAAAGTTCAATTTTAAAACATAAAAAAAAAAATGCCAAAGGAAACTTCACAACTTAAAATAACTAACATTAAAACGAACTAAACTAAAAAGTAAAAGCTAATTCAAAATATTAATAAATACTATAATAATATATAAATAATGCTAGAATAACACTGACCCTTAAAAATAATTAGGCCTAAATTTAAGATATACTTATTTCAATGGCATATAAAATGTCCACCCATTTGGATTAATTTAAAAAAAACGAATACATTTGTGATGTATATTTATCAGTCATAAATAAAAGAAACGGGTAAGATTTTTGAAATGGTACTAATAAAGTTAATGTATTTTAAATTCACAGTAATTTTACAGTAATTGCTTATTCCACAGCTAGCCATATTTTAACCATGTTCACACTTTTTAATGCTGATTCTAAGCAATATGGATAAATCCATTTTGAAAATGTGATTTAAATAAAATTAAATAGATGGAAATAGTTAACCTATGCCATGATTTTTTTGGAGTAGCAGAGGTGAGAAAATTCTTATGATCAGATGGTTAATGAAACTAATTGCTGTCACTGGAGCTTATTAACTGGAGTTAATAACCTGGAGTCCTTTACCACTGCTGTTGGTGTTGACTAAATAAATTAACCTTTGACACTGACATTACACACAACCTTCTTAAAACCCAAAAGACTGGAAGATTGTAAACTAGTGTGGGAAAGTCGGGCAACAAGTTGCAGGATCAATACATGCAGAGGAGCCTCTCTCACTTTACTCCCGCTTGTCCACTGGAGCCAATTAAACGGGGTCAATAAAAATTGATGGGACCCGCCATCATAGGTACAGGTTCATGCTAGTACCCATCATCTCATTAAAAAAAACCCAAACCTTTCATCCTGTCTGTTTCTGAGCACAGTCACAGGTCCCTCTACAATGGGGCCTCAGGTGGGACTGGAGGGATTGGATTGACATTGATCGTGGTTTTAAATCCTGAGGGTGTTATAAATTTTGAATGGCGAGAGATGATATTTCTGCATGGATAGGATCTATTTAACTCACCGTTATAATTTAATCATGTTACTGTAATGCAAATACAGCTTCAGTGTACTATCAAAACCTCTTGGAAAAAATGGATTAAGGAAAACTTGCTACAATATAAAAGAAAAGTGGTGCTGCTGATATAGTACAGTGCCTGTATCAGATGGCAGTTTTCAAGGTGCAATGAAATGAGTTTTACACACCATGGTATTTACATGGTTCTCTACAGCAGGGTTTCCCAAACTGCAGTTTGTGTTGATGAAAAACGAATTATTAATTAAAAAATAAAATGGGAAATTTAAAAAACCAAAAAAGGTTGGGAACCCCTGCTCTACAGTAAGTAAATAAGTAAGTAAATGGAACATGTCCAAAAAATATGTGGTATTATGGCTAAAAAATACATTTACATTAACAAATGGGGTAAACAGGTTATTTACATGTTTTAAATATTTAAATTTATTTTTTAAAGTAACTTTTGAAAGAGACAAATGCTTAATGAATAAATACACATTTGAATATTGAATTTCCTGTAAATAAACTGACAGCCAGAAATTAATCTCTAAAAATTACACTTTATTTATTTTTTTATTGATAGGTTGATTGTAGGAGTAGAAGTAGTAGTATGTTGTTTTGAAACTGCCTGTTTTTGGAAGACATAGAGTTTTGATGTAAGGCCCAGTCATGCTTACCGTATAATGCCAGACGGAGTATATTTCGCATCTTATCCGCTTGTTGTCTAATCATTTCAATTTAGAATCTCAACAGCCATTTGTTTATTCATGTCACACATTTAAAGGAACACGCCACTATTTTTGAAAATAGGCTAATTTTCCAACTTCCCTAGAGTTAAACAGTTGAGTTTTACCGTTTTCGAATCCATTCAGCCGATCTCTGGGTCTGGCGGTAGCACTTTTAGCTGTAGCTTAACATAGATCATTGAATCTGATTAGACCATTAGCATCTCGCTCAAAAATGACCAAAGAGTTTCGATATTACCTAGCTGGGGACTATTTTCAGGTGCTGCGTAATATCATTGTGCCTGCTGCACCCATACGGCAGCAAAGTTCCTTGATTATCACACCGGAATGAGAGTATAGTTCCTAGCCATATTGGCCTAGAAAATCGCAACTTTTCATTTTCTGTCGGTCTTAGTACACGATGTAACTACAGAAGAGTCAAGTTTTAAATAGGAAAAATATAGAAATTCTTTGCTCATTTTTGAGCGAGATGCTAACGGTCTAATCAGATTCAATGATATATGCTAAGCTACCGCCAGACCCGGAGATCGGCTGAATGGATTTGAAAACGGTAAAACTCAACGGTTTAACTCTAGGGGAGTTGGAAAATGAGCCTATTTTCAAAAATAGTGGCGTGGTCCTTTAAACTAAAAAAAGTTAAATCACTACTTGGCCAAATGAGATTTCAATTGAGAATAATGTTTTTTTCATAGTTTTATGGCACACTGTGGATGCCTCCAAAACCACATACTTCTACTACTATATAGTAGGCAAAAACAGTATGGGGGTCGAGTAACGTCCAAATTCACAGTAAAACTGTAGTCGAAAAAAGTCTCCAGATGATCTACTACTTCAGCAAGATTCTGAAGAGCACATCTGATGGACACTTTCCCATCCCATGAGGCCACGGGTGAGGATTTCTAAAAGGCAGTGAAGTAATGCAACTGATGCTGGTAGGTCACATTACATAGGCTACTGCATGATTTGGAGATTTTCTTTGGAAAACGGAGGCAGTGATTCATTCGTAAGTGTAAAGCTGACAGTAATAATCTCAGCTCAGAGTGTCACACCCAAGCTTACTTCCTGTTCCTGCCCTCCTGGCATTACACACGCTCCCATCCATCAAATGCAGCCCAAGCAATGGAGCTCATCAGATGTGACGATGATGAATGTTCCATACGCAGTCTTCTTTAGCAAAAGCACCCCTACCTCACCTGTCCCTCTGAATAACAGTCCACTGGTATTTATAGGTAAGGGTTTCTTCCTATGAGGTCAGAGCACTTTAATTTGCCGCGCTGACATGCTCGTTCGTCAGCCTCATGGAGGTTTTATTGGACAGTGACAGCAGCCGGATTGCTGTTGACGGGTCTGTGATGTCCTAGCAACATCGTGTTTTAGCACATAGTGTTCAGTGACCCGTGGACCTGCTTCCTTGTAAAAAGGTTTTATTCCCTTGATTACCGTCTTTTCCTATTGCTTTGGCAATGAAATAACATGTTAAGACATCTGTTTAAGGTGCCTTGGGACAAATAAATCATGATCCAAATGGACCAGTCACATTTTAAGATTTTGGCTTGCACTGAGACAAACGTTTGAGCAGTTTACGCTGAGATTTATACATGAAAATTTGTACGTTTTCGCAAATCTATGATTTGCATGTGGTAACCAAACCTGCATATGAACTCTGAAAATGGATCCCCCAATAATTAACTGACACATGGCCCATAAAGCCTTTGTTAATTAAACAGATGTGCTTCATTGACTGAGCTCTGATGAGGTATTTCTGCATGACGGTTTGTTGATATGAAAGCCCAAATGTAAACTGTTAAGGCCTGTTCACACTAAGGATAAAGTAAAGTTTTAATAACAATCGTTCTATACTTATATTGGGAAGTCAGTCCATACCATACCACAACTATAAAAACACAGGAATAATATTGGACTCACTTTCAGAACAATTTTTTTCCCCAGCTAATGAAAAGTAAAAACTTTGGCAGCCAATCACAATCCACCCAATTTCAAAGAGTTTGAGATTATAATAAACAGAATGTTATTGTACATTGGTATGGATGCTATATAGTTATCATTCTCATGTGAATGTGGCTCAGAAACGCCATAGAAAGTAGTAGTTTTTAGTAGTAGTTTTTATGCATAAATGTTTGAACCTTTTGGCCGTTTTGTAGCCTATATTAAATTTAATCATCCATCATGAAACTCAAAGGGATGGTTTAAATGTGTTTGCTTGTGATTGTTTTTCAATGCAAACATGCGCTCAACAAATGCATTTGAGCGTTGGCCATGAGCAACACATCTTTTAGACCAGGGGTGTCCAAACTCGGTCCTGGAGGGCCACTGTCCTGCAGAGTTTAGCTCCAACCCCAATTAAACACACCTGAACCACCTAATCAAGGTTATACTAGGCATGCTAGAAACTTCTCGGCAGGTGTGTTGAGGCAAGTTTGAGCTAAACTCTGCAGGACACCGGCCCTCCAGGACTGAGTTTGGACAGCCCTGTTTTAGACCTTAATGGATGTTTAAAAATGCGCAACAAAATGCAATGAAATGGAAAGACAGCATCTTGAGACATATTTTGTTTTAAACTGATACAACATCTTAACAGCATGGCACTTGTGAGCGAGGTGCTGGAAAGAAGATAGAAGCGGCACAACTTTTAAAGATGTCTAGTGCATGGTTACAAACTACTCACATTCTGTGAATGGACCCAAAAACTATTTCTTTTCAGTTTTGGGGCCATTTGATATAATCAGTTTGATAATGTTTCTTACATTTTTTATTAAATCAGAACATTGCTAGTTTTAACTTGCATATTTCATATTCAGTATCCTTTCAGTGTCCGAAGGAGCGTAGCATTATACGTTTTAATTTATTGACTTTCATTGGCACACATGAGAATGCGAGGATTCGCTTATGTGAATTTCACTGTGTTCCAAAAGTTTGCAAAGTCTGCAAATTCATATCATATAATGACTGTTTCAGTGTCCATAGAAATGCACAGCTTGAGTCATCAAATTGATCTTCCACTACTAAGGGTAAAATATATTAGGTGGAACAGTAGATATAATACATCCCAAACAGCTTTTGCGGTCACAGTGACCTGGATGATTAGATTTCATTATCTGTAACCAAAAACTAAAAAGGCTATTTTGGCTATTAATTGCATGATGCAGGATAAAGAACAATGGAAAAAGCCTGATAAGATCAGACAACAGATTATATTTCCCATTACTTAAACTGTCGTGTTTGCCATTTCCCAAATGAGAGAACAGAGCTCCATTAAATTTCACTCTCAACAGATTAGTGCCAATCAATCGCTTCATTCACGTCGTGAGCCATCGGTAGTCATCGGTAATACCTCAACAAATGAAATGATTTGTTGCAAATTACATTAAAATGAACAAGCTAAAACAATGAGCGTTTCTTGATGGTACAAGTGCGCCGTCCCTCCATCCCTGCACATTTTGTTTTTATACATCCTGAGCGTATTGGTGCGAAAATAGAATGTTTCCCATTAGCAAAGTGCCCTGTGGATTCATACCGCATATGAGACGTCCATGTTGTCATCCACTTTCATTGCTTTACCTTTTAAGCCTCCCCCTCGGGATTCTTCTGTGCTTCTTGCTTGCTCTGATGTGTTTGTGTGTCTTCAGAGTGACAGGCTCAATAACGTTTGATCTCAGACGAGATGTTCTTTCCCCGAAGAGCCTCGTCCAGCCAACACCTCACTGTACCAAGGTGAGCATACCCTTTAACTGAGAAAACTCTATTGAATAATGCATGGGGATACTGAGGCCCTGTGGTAAAGAGGTGGAGATGGAGGACGCATGACTTCACCGAGTGAAGCTTTCAGAGGAAAAAGCTGAAACCCACCAGGGGCTGAGAGGAGACAGAACTGGTGAGGTTCAATATCACAGCCACGGACACAGCCAGGGCTGCGATCAAACTTCATGATCTGATTACATTTTCCATCGAACCATGAGAGAGTAAGTCGAGACGAGACGTCCATCATGGTGCTCGATCAGCGTAAGCAGTCAGTGTCGCCTTCGCTGTGGGGTTCTGCTTCTGCTCCATTGGCTAATGGCTTGGCCTAAAAGCCCGAGCACGTCCTTACAACCGACAGGTACAGATATCAGCAGGGACAGGCCTCAGTAAACATACCTGACAGACAACTGCAGCTGAGGAGTGGAATAAATGCTTCTGAATTTGGCAGGAAAAGGAGAAGCTGCACGAAGAAATCATTTTCACTCAAGGGATTTGTAAGTGGGCATACAAAGACAGCAAAATCTTGGACTGAAAGCTGTCAGAGGTCAGAGTAGATATGTTTACATGCACTAATTTTCGTCAGTTGGAATGAATCCAATCTGCTTTCGAATTCTTAAAGGTCTGTTTATATGAACCCTAAATGTTGCAATATGATTCACATATTCATTTACACATGGATTATATGCATTACAAACAAAACTACTTCAAGTATTGTTGTTTTTGCCTTAAAATTTATGTCAGAAGAGCTTTTTAGTATATGCTAGGTAAATATTCACTCTCATTCACTGGCCAGTTGGTAAGATATGACACGTAAATAAACATACACATGTTTGTATGACCTAAAATGTACCTAAACATGTTGATCTGACTATTTCAGACTATTTATTTATTTTAACTATTGACTATTTATTTTAACTCAGATCAAGCTCGGCTAGATCGATTGAGGCGTTTACATTTAGGCTTTTCAGTCAGATTTAGTCATCAATCCAAATTATAAACGGATTATTTGCTTACGCATGTAAATGTAGCTAATGTTGATTAACTGTGTGTGTTAAATATATAAGAATGATAGTTCTCTCGATTAAGGGTTTTAAATCTGTGATCATCCTTTGTACAGATGCTCAGATGTTCTTGCTTCTATCGAAGCTCAAATGTTTGTATTAAATGTACACTTTTGGACCTCGCTGTACATCAAAATCTATGAACCTCTTCTTTACTCAGAGCAGACGAGCTCTTCAGTTTGACAGTCATCCTCAGGCACAGCACGACACAGCCTTTTTGGGCCAAAACCCATTACCTCCACCTAGCCTTTTTCCAGCCGTCAGCACCACAGCTCACTCTGTACCCCATCTGTTTTGTTGGAAAGCAAAACCACCGAACAGCTCAGTCACTATTCCCGGGTTCTGTTCCTATAACTGCCAGAGGAACTGAAATGGACTGGACTAATATCAGCGGTACAGAGAAAATGGCAGAACTTCTCAGGTCTTTCTCAACGAGTACTGAAATAGTTTTGCTTATATGAAAACTGGGGCAGTGTAACATGCGGAGAGTTCTAACACCATCAATTCCCCCAATATGAAATAAGTTGCAGAGGTGAAACACTCATATATGAGCATGACTATCCAGTAGAAGTGTGGTAACATTAGCGAAATGTCAACAAAAATTCACAGGAAAAAAATTTATATTGTCTATAGTCAATAAAACACAGCTTGCACAGAAGTCTCTTTCAAATCAAGCAGTTGTCTGTTGGTCAATTCAGCAAATTCACATGAACTCCAAACTCCAGAATGCACAGATTGCTATTGGAATGCCATGATTTCGCCTCCAAAATTTCACTAAACAATGGTAAATGTAACCACACCTTAGACTATGTAAAGATACAAACCTTTATGGGACAAAAAAGAGGTAGAGTTAAAATTTCACAACTATTTTATCATTTGTGATCACATTAAGGGATGCAAAATGACAAAACTGGTATCTTCTGAAACAGTAGCATATCTAATTTAATTCAAGAATGTAGAATAATGTTCACACAAGCTTTTCCTAAAATGAAATAAAATAAAATAAATAAAAAGTTTATAATAAACACATAAACAAATATTTAAAGTATAAAATAAAGAAATATCAATTTGGCCTTTTCTCATTGTATGGTCATTGCTTTTTTCCAGCCTGTGTAAAGTCCATTGATCACAACATGTAAATGCACTTTGAGCATCTGAAGTCTGATCTTTATATGGAGCAGCACTTGAATTTAAAAGGTTACAGAGCATCTTGTCCTGTTTTGCTTCAACCCTCCTGTTCATCCTTCTCGTCTTCCATTATCTCCTAATCTCTCTCCTGCAGATCTTATAAAAGATGCATCACTTCCTCTGTGTAAGGACCCTCAATGCTTTTATTGCAGTCTTTCAGGGCCATAAATCTAATGGTAAATGCATCAGGAATAGTAAAAGCACTGTGGATCTATTATATGCATATATAAGTCTGTGCTGTTTTTATAATACAATGCATGTATGTAACTTATGGTTGTGCAAGTGAGGTTCAGGCTGCGTTTTTGAACATGTGCATGTGTCTCTATAATGCCCTGTTTTGTATTTTGAACTGCATGAATCCAAGGAAGCAGATTATCCTTATGAAATTACTTGAGATGAAATGTGTCCAGACTCTGAAAGCTTCTTCCTGCCACAGCCTTACACTAAAACAAATAACCTTGTTTTGGTCCTTACTGCTAATTTACCACAGTATTTAGCAAAATGTTTTCTGAGGATAGTACAAACAAAAAGGAAGGCTGTTGAATACGAAACGTGTTGTTTTACAGTTGATTCAGGTGTCAGTGGTGATTTAGTTTGCTTATCAGTCAATACTGATGCCTGACCTGAACCGAGGATTCAGCTGAATCCTAATGGCTGCCCACCTTTTAGCTCTTAGTAGTAGTGGTAATGATTTGAGACTAGTTATTTAAAGCTAATCTCAGACTAAATCTGGATGGAAATTAAAATGTTTAGTCAGAAGGTCAGGAGCTTAACGGTCGGCACACAGCTTAAAAGTGCCTCATAAAGTTAGATGAACTCTTTAGTCAAAGCGGATTATCTCTGCTTGAAGTCTAAAAAGTAGGATGAATCTTTTATCAGTCTGAATGTGTAACAAAAATGTATTATTTCAGTCAGAAATTTAGCAGTGTGTGACCTTTTAGATGTGTCCTCACTGACTCTTTCAAATAAAAAATAATTGAAAATTTATTTGTAATCAGTTTGTGGAAAAAGCTTTTGATTTCTCATTGTAAACGGGTCACATAAAAGGTCGCATGTCACCAATGTCAGCATTTAGCATATGCATTAAATATGTTGGATAAGACAGGTTGGGAAAGTAACAATAAAACCAATCCTGACCACAATCCCTCGCTATAAAAAAATGCAATAACATGTTAATATTATTAATCTAAATATAAATCTGAATGATCCCATAACTGATCAAATATTGCAATAAATATTAATCTGAATAATCCCATAACTGATAACTAAAATAAGACAAAACGTAATTAATTTAATTTAAATAGTCAGATGCAATGCACCTTTTTACCCATTTCACTGTAAACTTAAGATGTTTCACATCCAAATAAAATAAATATAAACAAATAAATCTGTAAAAGTATATGTATTGCATTGAATATAATTTGCTGAAAATAATAAAACTTCCAAAACAATATTTTACAGTGTTTTACAGTAAAATTACATTTATAGTCCTGTTAAACGTAATACAATTTTTCCTCATGCATGGTAAGGTAACTTACAGAGGGCTTTTATATTTTTTAAGTAGTTTTTGTTCCAATAAAGCTGTTTTTTTGTTTGTTTGTTGCTTTTTGTTTTTTTGTATTGAAACAATGCTTTTATTTTCACCATAGAGGAATTGTGAAATAAAGTAGCACTCAAAAGCTCAAAGGCCTTTGCTTCTTTAAAGTAGTTTGAGAACTGGTTTTCTGAAAGTCTCTCTTCTCCAGTTCCTCAACTAATAAGCTGAGGGTGAGTTTGTGTGTGTGTGTGTGAGAGAGAGAGAGAGAGAGAGAGAGGAAAGAGATGAACAGGAAAGTGTGGCTACTAAAAAAAACAAATCATGATCCCACACAAATTGTCCACAGCAGATAGTAGAAAGCAATTTATTCAGCCCAGCTGAGCGACCCACTGTAAGTTAGACTAATGGGTGTCTGTGGACGCTCTCTAGAAGGTAAAGTCTGGCTATGGCCCTGATAAGGGTGGCCTAATGAATATGTGACGCTCCCAACAGCAGCGCTCTAAACAGCCATCTTGGAGGTGACTGGATGCTGAATGATTGGATCGAATAGATTAACGGATGAAGCCGCGCTCCCCGAATATGATTTTCCCCTCGGAAATCCCAGACTAGGGCCTCTCACTGAAACCGAGCTCAGGAGTGCAAAGAAAGATGGAAGGGAGGGAGGAAACTTCCAGTAATACTTTGATTGAAATGGGAAATAAACCGCATTGACCTTGGCTCAAAAGGGATTTTATGTGGCAATTCAAAGTGTTTTTTTTTCTTTTTCTGGCAAAAATGTGATATGGAAACAAATCTGGAAGCAACAAATATGTCATGCAGTTTGTGTCGGTTTAGAAAACAATAGGATGTGATCTGATGGGAATGTGCTAACATTAATTTCTTAATTTACCATTTAACACCTGCATATGAGCTTCTGACAGGCAGACAGGCATCTGAAACGCCTCATTGCCCAGGGAAATATTTAATTCATCATGTCTCGCTGTTGCTTGCTTCACATTTTAACACTGCAAGTCAAGTTATCTGGTATTATTAGGCTTCATGCTTCATTTGAAGTGAGTCCCATCACAACTTCAGTGTCATAAATCAGGAAATTCCTCAGAAGAAAAATCACAATTTCAGTCAGAAAAGTTGCACTGCCAACTCAAATCAACCATTTGCTTAATTCATAATAAAAAAGAAAATTCATGAATGAATGAATTAATAAAAAAATAAAGTACAAATATAGATAAACTTATACAAATAAACAAACCGAAATTTACAAATATAAATGAATGAACACAATTTATAAATATAAATAAACTAATGATAGATGAATGAATGAATATAAACCTATACAAATAAATTAATTTAAATATACAAACATGAATAAATGTAAAAATATGCATGAATGAAAGAATTAATAAAGTGCAAATATAAATAAATGTATACAAATAAATAAACAAACTGAAATGTACAAATATAAATGAATAAACACATAATTATATAAACCTATACAAATAAATACGTTTAAATATACAAACATGAATGAATAAATAATGTGCATATAAATAAATAAATAAACAAACATGAATGTATAAACATGTACATTTAACTATATAAATAAATAAATATCATGCAAATATAAATAAACTGTTAGAGACTTGAATGAAGACTTCATTTTTACTTAAAAGGGTCATATGATGCTGCTAAAAAGAACATTATTTTGTGTATTTGGTGTAATGAAATTTGTTTAAAGTTAAAAAAACAAATTATTTTCCACGTACTGTACATTATTGTCTGTCCTCTATGCCTCGCCTTTTTGAAACGCATCGATTTTTACAAAGCTCATCGGTCTGAAAAAGCGAGGTGTGCTGTGATTGGCCAGCTATCCAGTGCGTTGTGATTGGCCGAATACCTCAAGCGTGTGATGGAAATGTTACGCCCCTCATCATACTGTTGATGCCGTGTCCCGGCCAGAGCGACGAGACAAAAACATTAAAACCCATTACAAACGAGGCATTTGTTGCATCCAGTGGGGACATAATTACTGATTATAATGACTTATACTGTCTTTTTAGACGTTGCGTTGCATCGCATCGCGCCGCGTAAACATAAAACCCTGTCTGCATTTGTGATCAGCGGCCTAGCGGAAGCCCCGGCCTAGCGGAAGCCCCGGCTTAGCGTGCGCTGAGGCCAGGCTAGAGTGAGCAGAGGCAGCGGGGTTGAGAACGGCGCAGCCAGCGGATCCGACGAAGGAGCGGCAAGCACATGTGACGACCCCGGGCTTAGTCCACGGTGAAAGCCGATCCGGCGATCCACATCACTAAGTTGATGTATTCCCTCAGCGACCAGCACGGATCAGCACTAGGCATGACGAAGCGGATATCGTCCTCTTTTGGAAGACCAAACAAAGTAATTTCGCTTTCACAACGAAGCACACAGCGTCTTCAGGACATGGCGGAAAGCGGCAACAATACTACAGTGAGAATAAAAGTTACGCCTTCTTTCTTTGCGTGAACATTTGGGCGGCGTTATGCAAATCTTCCCACATAGTGAGGTAGATATGTGGGGGCGTGTTAGAACGAGCCGTTTTAGGTAGGTGTGGCTGACTCTGAACTTTTATAAAGAATATCGCTTTGGATTTGAGACTTTAGTCTTTGCAACTTTACAGATCTTCTTTATGCACCAAGAGCTTGTAACACTCCAAAGAGAAAGGAAATCGCATCATATGACCCCTTTAAACAATTTTAACGTTAAATACACTTATTGTCTTGATGAATGGTATATATTAATATTTATTGCACAGTAAATAATTCATAGTTTTTACTTTCAAAAACTAGAAAATTTTGCTGTATTTTCCAATCTGTCTTTGATGCTTCAGATAAAATGCTGTGACAGAATTGTGGCCTAGCATGCCTAGACTAGATATCGTGCTCATGTGTTTGTGGATAGCAATAGAATAGGGTCTAAAACAAGATGTAAAAAAAGAACAAGAAATGCAACAAACCCTCATACTCCGCCCACAAATGCCCTTCTCCTTGTCTTCCATTTTAGCAATAATCTCTTAAAACTGCTCAAATCTTCTTTGAATCTGCTCTGACAGGCCTTTATAAGAGAACAGGCAGGCAGGGTGGTCATGGTATTTAAATAGGCCTCCAGCACTGAATTATGCAGGAGCTGATGTTGTGGGTAAAGGAGGGGAGTTTTTGGGGGTTTCGATCTGCTTTCCAGAGGGGGAGATCAAAGCAAGAAAGCCTGGAATCCGATACCTGCCTCCAGCCTCGGTCTGGGGAGAGAATGGATGAGTGTCTCCCTCAGGGAACTCAGAGAGTCAGGGGCAACAGTCTGCCAGAAACCCAACCCAAAGCCAGAGATGAGCCACTCACACACGCTGACCAGTTTGCATGCTGACATTTTCTTTTGCCGAAGAGGTTTGCATGTTAACACAAAAGGAATGTCTCACTTTGGAGCAGATGCTGAAAGTTTTATGTGTTTAATTGCCAGTTGGCAAAATAGATTTTGGTGTTTCTTTTCAGAATACACACCATTAACAACTACTTTTGAATTCCTGTTAATGGAGAAACATGCTTTTGATTGCAGTTAACAATTACCAGCAGAGGCTAGAAGCAGTAGCAGATCTGGATACACAACCTGATCTAATGGGAAAACATAACTATTTTACGAGGTGGCATTTTTTTACAAAAAAAGTAAGCACTGGGTTTTGAGCAGATCTTGTACATATTAGCCACTAATTCACCAAAATGTAAAATAGTCATGAATTGCCATGAGATGGTGTTAGGACACAGGACCAAACCATACCAAATCTAAAAGTTTCTAGACAATTTATTTAAAAACAAATATATACATTTATACGATAAAAACAATACATTAATAAACAGAAATTGGCTATTTATAAAATTTATATTTATTATAAGCATTTTTATATATAAAATTATTTCTAAGAAAATATATACATTTATATAATATATTGCACTTATTATTGCAATTACAGTATGTTACACAATTTAAATAAATACAATACAATTCAATACTGTGGAATAAAATGTCAATAAGAAAGTATTGTTCCCAGTCAAAATTCTCTCTTGCTGAGAATAAGACTTTTCTCTCTTGTGCTTTGAAGGTACTTGAGTATTACACGGGTTCTGACACTTTTTCATCAAAAAGCACACTAGCAAGAACACGCAGATGTTAACTAGATCAAACACAAAGTTGCTATTCTGCTTGAAATTTCCCTAGACACTCTACTACAATACCACTTAATTAAAAACAATGCATGATCAATCCGGCTCTTCGCCAATTCAAAGCGTATGCCTCATGTTTTGTGTTTTGTCACTTGCAATTAGGTGGAACAGCTTTGGCTGGAGGCAGATGGTCTGGCAATCAGGGACCGAACTTTCAATACGCATCTGCTCGCCAGAGTTTTTACTTTGACTCCTTATTCGCTTCAACACAGGAGTAGACGGTAAGCTGCTTTGAAATTAAATAAAGGCTCCTTCACAACAGGAGTTCAATGCAAGTTCCATGTACTGCTTTGACCTCCACATGAAAAGTATAGCAGATAACATCACAGAAGGGCAGTTTTAACATGTTGCTAGGTAGCTAGAAAGCATGAAGAGTGGACAATAATCAAAGGAAAGGGTGTATTTGAACTTAGAAAAGAAAAAGTTCCATTGCTTGTACAGGTTGCAGAAAGAAAAATTAATTTTAAGAAACAAAGTGCATGAATTTAAATTAGTTGAAGAACTGAGGTCTAGGGATGCTTTTGGAAAACAATGTCAACACGTGAATAAAGGGATATTGAGGGAACTCACATTTTAATAAATACATTTTAAAATAAATAAATATTAAAATAACATTTTGAAATAAATAAATAAAATATTCTATAAACAGTTTCTATAAGCAAATATATTTATATAATAAATAAAAACAATGTGTTCATAAATAGAAATTGCAAATAAATTCTAAACAAAAGATGCAATTTGCAAAAAGATTGCAAGATGCAAGAATTTTTAAACAATTTATATAAGCAAATATATACACATTTATATAATAAAGAAAAACATTCATAATTAAACAGAAATTGCATATAAATACAAAAATAAATTCCAAAAATATATATTGTATAAATAATTTATATACATTTATGTAATAATAAATGAAAAAAAGTTTAAGATGTTTCTTCAGTGATTTAAATTTTTTTTGTACATCTTGAGCTCATTCGTTTATAATGACAGAAACTGGTAGTCACATATTCCATAAAAGTGACTGCTAGTCTTTGTGTCTTTGACTTTAGCTGCTGACAGGTTGAGGAGTATAAGTGCAGCGAACTCTCTGTTTGGATCAATGGCACTACTGCAGTGAGGACGACTGCAGGCTGACTAAACAATAGCAGTCATTAACAAGTATAAAGAAGGAGAAAAGAATCAATATTTGTCTGGGCGCACCTTCCACAAAGCACAGAGGGACACAGAACATAACCGATGCAAATCCGCTTTTTCAATGGGCGAGATAGATGGAGAGATACATTCAAACCCACTGAATTTTCCCTCATTCTCTCACAAACAAACACAGGACCATTTATATTGACACTACAGATGAGTGAGCATTAGACTTGATAGTCTTTTGTCTCAGAAAATGGCACTATGAACTCAAAATCGCTGTAGAAACTGGGGAATAATAAATACAAAAATATGCTGAATATTAAGGAAAATATATGGGCAGGAAAGGTAGTTTAAACCAATAACAGAAGCAATAGTATTCTCAGGCTGAATCCAGACAGTTCCTTGGCAGTTTAATAAGGAAGGACAGTCTATTAACGATTGATTAAGTGGCTGTCATGCTCACAGAACTAAGCAGAAGAGTCAGCAGAATTGGAAAGGTTTCAGACATGCAGGACGTCACATTGAGTGAGAATTGACAGACAGCGGTGAGAAAATAAGCAGGTTATTGTTTTCAAGAGGAGTGTCAGATGCTTATTGACTACATCATGTGAAAACTAAACAAGCATGTCTTGTCATGACCAAACTGTGTCTCCTGGTGATTTATTCATATTAACAATGACAAAACAACCACAACACAAAACAGACGAGACAAGCTGTTGTCCCTGGACTTAGACAATGTGTCTCTGTTGGTTTCCGCTCATCTCTTCAGAGATTTGAAGCCCTTTTATAAATTTGTTCCATAGTGACTAGAGCATTAACATAAATCTAACAATGCTAAGGTTAAGGGTTAATGTACAGTACATATTTACAACATGTATGGGCTTGAATGTACTTTAAGTTGCTTTCTGTCTGCTAAAATGCATATGCAAGATTAGTAAGCATGTTCATTTGGAGTCGAACTCCAGGGGCCGCAGCTCTTAAAAAATCACACGCAGGGGCCACATGAAATCTGTTATTTTCATGGAAAAGTGAATGCATTTTCCATAATGACTTTGCCCTTTCAGCTGTCATTCAAACTTTACATTGTGCTTATTTTGTTGTTGCTTGCTGAGGCTTTTGTTTGTTCACAGCTGAAGCTAAAGCTGAAAATTTAGCTCATTAAAAGCAGTCGGCCTCTGAAGGGAATGGCCAGTACACTGGCTGTCTCCCTCGGTACCGTTTATCACTTGTTTGGTCGCTCTCATTTGCGTAAGCAACTCTCGGATCCCATAGTGACTGTTGTCAGGGGCGACGGTCGCGCTGCTACCTCAGACTGACCCAAGGAGCAAGGTGAAAGCAAACAGCGTCAGGAGTGAGAAAGTTTAAGAGGGAAAAAAAGACCCATTAGCACCTCCACCAACGAGAGTCCTTCAGGTAGTCCATTAATTGAAGCGGTTCAAGGAAAGCAGCTGCTTATCGAAGCATTTAAACACAAGTGAGTGAGTCGGTGCGGGTTCAGGAAGATAAATGTGGATTTGCTTGCAGAGTCTAACAGCTTTCAACCCATTACTGGACTCGGACTCTTTAGAAATTCACCAGGGCTCTCAGGTCCTCAATAAAGGCTGAATGCAACCTTCTTTAATTATATGTTTTTGAGGGGGGAAAATGAAGGATGTCCTGCACATTCAGTAAGTTTAAGAATCCAATGAACCACACTGCTGAAGCAGAATGTGATTTGGACTCTGCATCAAATCTGCTCAAGTATTGCAAACTATTGCCTTTTGTCCTATAAAAAGGCTTTTGAAAAATAAAATATTAAATGCTTCTTAAAGATGTCACTTTTTTCAGTGTACTATATATGTATATAATATTATATATATATAGAAGTTGATTGTGTGATTTAAAAAAAAAAGAAAGGCTATAAATACAAAGGATATAAATAAATAAAATACTTTCAAGTAAATAATAAGTTAAATAAATAAAATAATAATTACTTAAGTAAATAAATTCTTTTACCAAATTAACTTTATTAAAACTTAAAAAAAAAATAATGAACACTTTAAACAAACAAACAAGCAAATACTTTTAATAAAATAAGTTTAATAAAATAACTTTTTAATTAATACATTTAAAAAATACTTAATTGAAATGACTAACTAAAGAAAATATTAAAAATATTATATAAAATATTCAGTTCAACTCTTCAGTTTGCAAACAGACAGCTCATTAGCAGCCTAGAAAATTAATGGAATAACAAAAACAACAATGTGTAAACAAATCAGGGGAGAGAGAGAGAAAGTGTGTGAGCACTCAAACGTTACACAGATAGTTAAAGGTTATACTATTTTTTTTCTGTAATCAAAATTTTTCTGCTTGAGCAACTTCAGTTTCTCTGACCCAAGGTCACAATGTGGTTGTCCTGAACTTACAGAATCTGTATTTGCTGACAAATTCCCTCGAGAAAATGCACAGTAAAACTTTGATACTTAATGCTTTTGATTTGAGATTGAGTGAGCCTGTTTAGGAGCACTATTTATTACCTTATATTTTCAAATAACATCTAGCTATTGCTTTGGCCTGAAATATTCTATGCTCATCATCAATTAGTTTTTAATTCCACTCAGAACAGTTTCATCATTAGTTCTTCGCCATATTTGTCAGAAAATAGATTTTTCTTCTTCGCTCGCCCTGACATTTAAGCCTGAATATTTCATCATGATGCATTATTGGGAAAAATGTCAGTATGATCCTGCCCACCACATCACAGTAATGTAGCTCAATCTTCAGGAGAAACGTAGACAGGAGCACAGGGCTTTCTGTAAGCCGTCTGGGTTATCACGAGTGTGGGTTTCTCTTTTTTACTCAGTAGAAGGAGAGGTTTGTCTGCTTCCTCTTCAGTTCAGTGTAATGGGAAGCAGGAGGCCAGTCTGAAACATTCTCACAGCTTATAAAGAAATGCTTTTACTGTGTTTATTTAGCAACCTCATTTGAACGGATCCAGTCAACTAGATGTTAAAGTTGTATTCTTTTATTTTAGTACCAATAAACTATACTCTGGCTAATTCAGTCAACAGGTCAGACACCCCACATTAGCTTTAATTTATATCTGCCCAGGTTGTATTTATTTATTTATTTTTTAGTCAGTAACATTAAAATGGTTTTGGAAACTTTTTACCTTTAATTAAAATGTATTCATTTACTATTAATTAAAATTAATTCATTTAGGATATTAATTAATTTTCTTTCTTGTCCCAGACTTAATCTTAAATGGAAATTACATCATTGTGTCATCCCTCATTGTGTCACCAGTCTGTATATATTAATAGACTTCATTTGTGAGTAGATCTATCCGATAAAGCTGCGGTCTCTTTGGCTCATGAAAGCCTGTGTACGTGACTGGTTTTCACTGTGGTTACTGTGGCAAGCAGGTGTCTCATTCTCTCCCTCTGATCTCTTCAGATCTTCAGAAGAGCAGGCGTCCACCTGCCCAGCAGGGAAAAGGATTTGGTTCAAGCGGTTTATTGTTTTAATTCTAATTTCGTTCTTTGTTCTTTTGTGTTTTTCATGCATCAATATACAGAGATACGTTCAGGTATAATAATGATAGCTGGGTGAGATATTCAAAGCTAATTCTAAGCAATTTTTTGTACAGTGTCAGTTTGTTCACTAACAGAAAACTGATAAATTGAAGGTTTCACATGTGACAAAGAGCATACACACACATACATCCCTCCGTGCCCCATTAATTGAGTTTTAAAAGGGAATTGGTTGGGCAAAAAACACTTAACCTGTGCAAAACCACTTCACTAGATGTTCTGATAGCATCCAGTAATTGCCCATAAATGTGCTGACTAAAAGGGTTAGCATGCTAGTTAGCATCAACAACATCGAACATGCCTTTTTTGGAGGGCACTAAGACTTCAGCAGATGCTTTTTTTAAACAAACACAATACAACAAGACAAAGACTCTAACCAACACGTCATTAGTTGGAAAACCCTTTAATATTGAGTAAATACATATGAAAACACAAACCAACACATTCTCACCTATGAAACGTCATCCCATTTCTTCTGAACCTGCCACTGAGATGAATGGGAATGCTAACATATAATGCTAACAGAACAGACGCTAACTAGTTTAGCCTTTGCACACGACCTTTGCAAAAAGGTTGTTATTCTTCGACATGCCATGCAGTGCTGTTGAAAATCCGGCCCTGAGTGTTTCTTCATGAAGAAAGATGAGAAAAAAGCAACAGTGCTTTTCACACAGAACTTCCTTTGCACAAAAGCACTCTAAAATCAACACTTGAACCATATCTAGCTGAGAAGCACCAACTTTGACATTACGACAATCATTTTTCACAGATTCCCACATTGTTTCAACTCTCTCAGCCCACAAACTCATTTAAATTCTCTGTCACTCCCCAGTGATGTGCGAACCCCTGACCCAACGCAAATACTGGCCTCCTACAATGGTACAACACAATTTCTGTGGTCTTTTAGCCTAGCTGTGATACTGGTGCAAATCTCAAAACCTCCATTTCCAAAAAAAACTTCCATTTAGACAGCTTATCATGAATGCTTTTCTATAGGATGTGACCTGCGGGATATCCTTAAGCATAAGATCAAGCAAAGTTTAAGATGCACAATACATTGTGTCCTATAATGTATTTTTAATGCTGATGATAAGGTGCATTATGCAGCTAAGCCTCTCACATTCATCAGAAACACTGAACGTCAAGTTGTGATCTTGAATTATAAATCGCCTCAGGGAGAGCAAGAGCAGTGTGAAGCAAGTCCTTGATCAAAGAAAGATTCAACACACTCTCAGAGAAATTCTATTTTACGTTTTGGTGAATCTGTGATGAATTCATACAAAAAGACAACAGAGATTGTACGATGTTCCCACTGAGGTTTAGGGGTGGACTTTTATACTTTTGTTTTCTCAAAATCATAGGTTTTCGTACAAATCAAATCATACAAATTTTTATGAAATGAACTAATTTACGAAAACCCATAAAAGTTACACTTTCCTCATGAGATGAGGTTGGAAAGAATATATTGTTTTTTTAACAGCACCCTTTAACCATTTACATCCTGTTCGATTTTATCTCTACAGCTTCCATTTTGTACCAAACCTGTGATAACAGCAATCCTTATACTATGTTTTTCTTTTGTTAGCAACAAACTCTGAAGGAGGTCATTCATTCATTCACTTGTTGATGTATTGATTGCTACATTCTCAAAAGATAAGCCATTTAGCTGATAAGAGCTGCAGAGGGATCAAGAGAGACACAGAGAATTGTTTAAAAAAAAAAAAGGTCTGCTGCAATGCCAGCCAGTCTGAGTCTATGATGAGGTTGATTTGGCCAGCCAGAAGGTTTCATGTATTACTTTACAAAAATAAACCTTATCTTTGGCAACAGAATATAGTGCAGACTACTAATGCTGAAATGTGTGATTTTATGTGTGATGGTGCATATTATTCTAAAGAAATGTCTTCATAATCTTTTAAAAACTTGCAAAATCTTTCAAAATAACTTGCTTCACAAAATGCAAATAAAAATCTAATTTTCAAAAATCGGACTGACATCACTTTACCACTTTTTCATGATAAAATAGAGTAAAAAGCAAGTGAAAGCAAGTGTTCAAGCTTTTTAAAAACTTGTGTCTAACCCAATGCAGCTGCCTATAATTGGCAGTAATTTCAAAGATGTTCTCATTGGTGTTTGAGGAGGGGTGCGTGTTGATTGGTCAGTTCCTTTATTATCCACAGGACACACCCACACATCGCCTCAGCATTGGACACGAGAAAGAAAATATATGTAACCTTTTCAATAACAGTCTTATACTCCGAGCTGTGGATTTGAAAAATATGTTTTGAAATTTTGGCCTCTGGCCCATTACAAAAAAAAATAGCTTAATTTTGATCTAAAATATATAATTTAGCTCATTAAGTTAAATGATTTGGCATGAAAGATCAGACTCATTATCACACAGGCAACTTCAGTGAGAGATAATCACTTCTTAACTCAGCGTAGGAGGCAATCAGACTTGGTTTTATTTCTGTAATGTGATGCAGTGAACAACTGCAACTGTTTTTGTGAAGATCGGATCCATGTTCTTCAGTCAATATGAATACATGGTATTTTTCTCCCCCATGAAGAATTCATAAATTATGCTTTGGTTTCTAGAATAAGGAAGTTGCTCAGCCACATCCAAATTTAAACCACTATCTGAGTTTTCTCTGATACTGATGGCCTTTGTAAGAGCAATAAATCATTTTAATTCATATCGAAGCCTTATGTTCCATTCTCTATCGGTCTGTGTCCTATTAGAACTTAATATAACATATTAAAGAGAATCTACGGTATCCAAAGCAACCAAATATACAATAATTATGCATACACCACTCTCATGCCTCAAGATGCCAATGACAATTACACATTTGCCTCTGCAAATCAAGCCTACAAGAATTTCGAATTTTGCTGCTTTACAAATTGTGCTGCAATTTATGCTGCCATCAACTCAGAATAACTGTAAAAGATGTGTACACATTAAATGACCCACAATATCACAAATTATTTTTAGAGCCCTTGTCTTTGTCAATTAAAAAAAAAAATCATAGCAAAAAGTCATAATTTTTTTAGCTTTCAGTTTTACTATTTACCACACAATTAGTCTGTAGTACACATTTTGTGTACTTTTGAAAAGAATAGCGATAAAGCTTGGAAGAAAACACTTCTCATTTAGTTTTTTAATGAAGCAACAGGCTTGTATGAAAAAAAAAACTATACATTTCCCATCATTAGCAGCAGCACAACAATGATAAAATACTAAAAGCTTCAGTTACACACTAAACAAATCTTCGGCTCCTCTTTTTTATTGCATTGCAAAAGAGAAAAGAAATATGAAATTGTGTTTTTTTGAAAAAAAAAATCATAATATTAATGACTGTAAGAGGTCATTAAGAGTCTTTAAGTCTTCATTTTCTATAAGCAAACCCAAACAGTTTAGAACATTTGTTAATGTGCTGTCACATTTACCACTGTTCTGTGAATTTTTGTGGACAAAATCTAGTAATTTCAATAAGAATCCACATGATCGGGATTTTCGTATGAGGGCAAAAGATTTCCCCATGCAGATTTCACAACGGGTTCACCTTAGTCACACAGAGTCACCACGCTGACCAACACAAATCTGTTTGGTTAGAAAATGACTTCTATGTGACCTTTTTTTGCAATATTGCAATAATGTGACCACACAATTATACTCTAAATACATGCACCGTTATAATATAACTTTTTTAGGTTTTATTAACATTTATTAATCCTCTCCCGATGACTTTCCAGCCAGCCAGGTTTTCCGGTGACCTCTGAATTGACTGCTGAGTGCTATCTGTGTTCCCAGCTGTAGACATAGTGTGAAGGGCGGTCATACATTCCCCAGAGATTGTGATGATGTTAAAGTTTTACGACTTCTGCACACAGCTAACCAACCCGGCAAGCGCCCTGTCTTGTTCTATCCTGTCTCCGTGGCTCTCAGTCTCAAAAGTGGGAGAGTATGTCTGGAAAATATACTGCTGCCATATACCATGGCTAAAAAATTAAACACATCAGTGTTTAAAAGCATGCACACAGTCCTACATAAGTATACAGTGGGTACGGAAAGTATTCAGACCCCCTTAAATTTTTCACTCTTTGTTAATACTAAAGCTCCTGTTCAGTTGACATTTTTCCAGCTAATGAAGTCCTTGAGGCGGAAATGTAGTGAAAAATTAGTTTGTGATTGCAGCGCGGAGAACTTTCTGTCTACTGTAATCACCTGTGCTGTAAATGTAAGCATATTGAAGCCTCAGTTTAGTCTTTTCCCCATTAGCACTCACACAGATAGTTTGAGATGTCTGCAATTTGCATAAACAGTGACACAAGTAGTCAGAACTGCAAATCGCCTCAGCGAAGGATCCCAAAGCATCCACAAGACTGTGTGCGAAGGAGGAATAGGTGAGAGAGTCCAGACCCGTGTTTGGCTCTTATCTCTCGGCTTGTATAAACGAGGCCGACTGGAACATCATGCCCGTCTCTCTGTTTAGCACCGTAACTAAAACAAACCTGGCAGTAGCCGTATGGGCCATGAAAAGATCCCAGGCCAGGACTATTTTTTCTCACTCTGTTTTTCACTTACCGCTAATGTACTTCAAATGTGTGGCGGTATGGGCACAGTCTTACTGTCAAGTGAAACAGGACTTGTGTTTGTACTGTATCTACAAGAGTGACGAGGGCATAGAAAGCAGTGTGTATAGGTGAAAACCTTCCATCTCTAGATTGAAGCTCTCTCCTAAAATCTGGTGAGCTGTGTATGGCTTACATGGGCACCTTTCTAAATGTTGATGTTCACACTGACAGCAATTAAATCACTGAATGTCACAAGTCGTTATGCTGTTGGTTGCTAGCTAGTAGGCTAAATTGGGCTGCAGATCGCTTCTCATTTGCATTAAGTTGAGCTCCGATCATGTCTCCTTCCTTAGTACCTGATCAAAAATGTAGCATGTAACTGTGATATTTTTTTTAGCCAATCAAGAGCTTTTTCTTTTCTTTTTTTTATCAAGTTAGCACTAGATAGTAGTCAAAGCTTTTGACTTGCTAACTGAAGGCTTTCTGTAAACATAAGGGAAAAATGTTTAATTTCACCATTTTTAGCCTCTGTAATATATTGTGATGTATAATTTAAAAGGCATAATTATTTATTTGTCTTTATTATTTAAGTATTTTGTTTATTATGTCTTTATTTACCTAATTATTTTCAAATGAAAACAAATGCAACATAAAGCAGTTACAGAGTTTGCTGCAATGCTTATTCAACAGCACCAAAGACTGCTAATGAATCCAAATACATTTTGATTATTTCAGTTATTTTTAGTCAGGCATCAAATAGACAACCCATAAAAAAATGAGAATGCATCTCAACTGAGCGCCTTCAAACACTGAAGACCATCTCAATTTGAAGGGTTCTTGAAGGGCAGCCTTTATTCACATACTTCGTTCAGCATGTTTTGAAGTATGCATTAAGTGCATCCTCCGTGTTGTCCAATCACCCACAACCCTTTGCATAAATTCCAGTTCACAAAAAAAGAATTCATAGAAAATGAATCAGCACTGAGCTCATCTAATTACATTATGAATTGCAAGCCAAAAAAGGGGGATTCTTTTGTTTTGTTGAAAATTAATCAAAACAAAATAATCTCAAAATGCTCAAATGTACGTAATGAAAAGCACTGGGTGACACACAGAAATATTAGAAAGTCAGTTAATATAATATATAATATAAAGACTTTAATATATATTTATATATGTTATAAGTATTTTGTGCAATGACCATGTGGGCAGAAACTTTTATGATGTAGCCATGTAAACATAATTTGCAGCTGCACACAGCCTGTAAGTTGCTGCAAATAAACGATAAGGTGCAGTCACATTTACCATTGTTCAACTAATTTTCATAATTTCAAAAGGAATCCAAACAATCGAGAATTTCGCATGAAGACAAATGTCACGGTTCATAGAGGCATCGGCCCCTTCTGATCGTTCTGTGTACTACTGTGGATTGGTTATTAGGTTCAGCTGTGGCTCGTCAACTACCCTATATTAGTCTTAGCGTTTGGTCTTGTCTTTGTCAGATTGTTGTCTCATGTCTGTTCTTGTTGCAGTGCCTCGTGTTTTGCTTGATTCCTGCTCTCTGGTGGATTTACTGGCTGCAGTTTGCTAGATATTTGGACTGGTTACCACTCATTGTCTCTTGCTTGGAGATTTATGCGTCTTTGCTTACTGCAGCCTAGCGTTATCAAGGAGGCCTGTCATCACTGCACCCACGACTATCTGTTTTCTGTGACTTTACTTGTTTTGTTCACGTTTAATAAATTACCATCTTACCTCGCATTTGAATCCATCTTGTATTTCCTGACAGAACAATCTGACCATAAGTATGGATTCAGCGAGTGCGTCTGACATCAGTGGATTTCTGTCTAACAGTGTTATACGTTTAGACAGACAAGAGGAACAGATGATGGCTACAGGTCGTGCGGTGCAAGCCTTGGTAACGCAGGTATCCGAGCTTACTACCAGCTTCAAAATCTGAGGACCGATCCTGCGACATTACCAACTGCGCAAGCTCCATGGCTGTTTCCCCCTGAATCATCGCTCACTACTCAACACGAGCCACGTTTACCACCTCCTGCTTCATACTCTGGTCTGTCTGGGAAAGCAGCTTTATGGGGAACCGCCGTGTGGGAGAACCAACATCAATGCTGTTCCTCGTTCCAGGCACTAGCGGAGGAGATGAAGAGAGTTTTCGACCGTGCTGTGACGGGACGTGAAGCGGCTCGGTTGTTGGCCGATCTACGTCAAGGTGCTCTTTCTGTCTCCGATTATTCCATCGAGTTTCGTACCCTGGCGGCCGAGTGCAAGTGGAACGAAGAAGCGCAGTGGGGTAAGTTTCTGCATGGGCTAGCTGATCGCATCCAGAGGGAGATTTTTATGTTGGAACTACCTACTAAACTGGATTATCTTATTGCTCTTGCCATTCGTGTGGACGCACGTTTACAGCAGCAGGAACAACGTGTTACGGAGGGCAGCTCAGGTTTCTTCGGATCTCTGTGCTCTGTTCTCTAGTGATGCGGTCAGCTCAGCACAGGATCCAGAGCCCATGCAGGTGGGTAGGGCTCGGCTATCCCGGGAGACCAAGGATCGTCGTCGGTCCAGAGGATTACGTCTGTACTGTGGAACGGCGGGACATTTTGCCCCTGTTTGTCCGTGAAAATGGGAGGTTACTGTCGGGTGGGATGTCGCTGGAGAAATCCTCTTCTACCACTCTCCTCCCAGTACGGCTGCAGTGGGAGAGCACTCTTCACTCTTTTCAAGCCCTCATGGACTCTGGAGCCAAAGGTAACTTCATGTACTATCAGTTCTCTCACCAACTTCACCTTTCTGTGTCCTCTCTCAATCAGCCCATTTCTGTCAGCTCTCTCAATGGTCAAGATCTTCCTACCATCACTCACACTACTGGTCTGTTGACTCTTATCACATCAGGAAATCATTCGGAAATCATTATTTATTTTTTTTACTGGTTGACACTCCGCACGCTCCTGTGGTTCTGGGTCATCCGTGGCTCAATCTCCATAATCCTCACATTGACTGGCGCTCTAATACTGTTTTGTCATGGAGTGAATGTCGTCATGCTGTTTGTCTTGTCTGCTTGTTTGTCAGAACTTCTAGTTCTGTTTTCCAGAAGGAGTCGGTGGATCTGTCAAACGTGCCCAAGGAGTATCTGGACCTGAGGGAAGTGTTCAGTAAGTCTCGGGCTGCTTCTCTCCCTCCGCACCGTCCCTATGACTGTGCTATAGATTTAGTGCCAGGTAAGTCTCCGCCTAAAGGCAAGCTTTATTCGCTCTCTGCTCCGGAGAGGGAGGCCATGGAGAAATATATTTCTGATTCTCTGGCAGCTGGGCTCATCCGTCCTTCCTCTTCCCCTGCAGGTGCCAAGTTCATGTTTTTTTATTTTTTTTATTTTTTTTTTTTGTGAAGAAAACGGACGGATCTCTACGGCCGTGTATTGATTATCGGGGGTTGAACAGCATCATGGTAAGGAATACTTATCCCTTACCATTGATGTCTTTCGGCTTTCAAATGGCTGCAGGGGGCATATTTTTTTTCACCAAACTGGACCTGCGTAACGCCTACCATTTGGTTCGTATAGGGGAGGGGGATGAGTGGAAAACCACCTTTAATACCCCCAGGGGGCACTTCGAATACCGGGTTATGCCGTTCGGGCTGTCCAACTCACCGGCGGTTTTCCAGGCACTCGTCAATGACATGCTGAGAGACATGGTAGATCAGTTCATATGTCTACCTGGATGACATATAGATTTTTTTTTTTCTTCCTCTCTCCAGGAACGTGTTCAGCAGGTCAGACGAGTGCTTCTGAGGTTGTTAGAAAATTGGCTTTTGTCAAGGCGAAGAAATGCGTTTTTCATGCACAGTCAGTTCCATTTTTGGGGTTCATTTGGTCCGAGGGGGTGCGTATGGATCCCGACAAGATTAAGGCTGTGGTAGATTGGTCAACCCCTGATTCCCGCAAGGCCCTGCAGAGGTTTCTGGGGTTCACCAATTTTTACCAGTGTTTTATTCGCAACTTCAGCCAACTAGCTGCCCCTCTGATTGCCTTGACCTCCACCAAAACTGTGTTCAGGTGGTCTAGTGCAGCTCACGCTGCATTTACCAACCTCAAGAGTCACTTTGTTTCGGCTCCTATTCTGATTGCCCCTGATCCTTCACGTCAGTTTGTGGTGGAGGTCGATGCTTCAGAGGTGGGAGTTGGTGCGGTTCGATCCCAACGTTCTCCTGCGGATGATAGGCTACACCGTTGTG